>NC_057806.1:595509201-595717464 GCF_018294505.1 Triticum aestivum | reverse complement strand
CGCAAGTTTGAAAAATCCTACCAAGTGGTGAGCAACCCTCTCACTTGGAGGCTTAGCTGCAGTCCAGTACTCGCCTAAGTTTGAAAAATCCTACCGAGTGGTGAGCAACCGTCTCATTCGAAGGCTTAGCTGCAGTTCAGTACTCGCCTAAGTTTGAAAAATCCTACCGAGTGGTGAGCAACCCTCTCACTCGGAAGCTTAGCTGCAGTCCAGTACTCACCTAAGTTTAAAAAAAATCCTACCAAGTGGTGAGCAACCCTCTCACTCAGGGGCTTAGCTGCAGTTCTGTACTCGCCTAAGTTTGAAACACATCCCTATCAGCAAGGACGACGAGGCGTAGGTCGACTGCAACCTTTTCTTCGGAGCTACGCCACAAATACAATGTGCGCTCCATCCTCATCTGCGAGGACAATGAGGTGCAGGTCGACTGCAACCTTCTATTCGGAGCTACGCCACAAATACAACATGTGCTCCATCCTCATCCGCAAGGATGATGAGGCGCAGGCCGACTGCAACCTTCTCTTCGGACCTGCACCATAAATACAACGTGCGCTCCATCCTAATCCATAAGGACAATGAGGTGCAGGTCGACAGCAACCTTCTCTTCGGAGCTATGCCACAAGTACAATGTGTGCTCCATCCTCATCTGCAAGGACGATGAAGTGCAGGTCGATTGGGACATCCTCCTCAGAACTGCACCTCAAGTACAAAGACTATTCCGAGTGAAGAACAAGTTCCACTCGAAGGCAAACACAAGCACATTCAGAAGATAAACCAAGTTCAGATAAATCCTAAAGTTACAGAATGAAGATAAAAGTACTCGGGCATCAGGCCCGAAGGAGTTTAACGGTTACAAAATCACTCGGCATTCCGAGGAAAATTTAAGGCGAGGTATAAAGTTTGTTCACTCCGCGGGAGGAGGGCTTGCAGGCTCAACGAACTCATCCAGATCAATTCTGTCAGCGATCCAAGTGGCAGCAGCAATGATGGTTTCCATGAAGGATTGGAAGTCATGCCTTTTGGTGTTGGCAACCTTGACCGCCACCAGCTTCTCTTCTCGGGCTTCTTTGAAGTGGACCCTAACCAGCGACAGAGCCACGTCAACACCACATCGGGCAAAAGACTTCTTCCATTCCTGCACTCGGCCAGGAACCTCATTAAGTCGAGTCATCAGGGACTCGAGGTCATTTTGAAGTGTTGCCCTTGGCCAGAGTGATGTATCAATGCCCGACACCGCCACCTTCAGGCGATCCAGATAGCTCGTAACACTGGCAACATGAGATTCCAGTCAGAGCACATTCATGGCAGCCTCATCGCCGATAGGAGAAAGAATGGGGTCCAAGCCTGTCTCAATCCGTCCCGTTTCTTCTTCAAAGTTTTGGCAAAATTCTGCAGATTCAAAGAATTAATGAGTTGACCGATTCACGGTGACTTGCAAATAGTAAATCTATCGGACAAACAAAAGCACCTTCGAGCATAAGGAAGAGCTTCTTGGCTAGTGCTTTCAGATAAGCTTCCAGGTTGTTTCTCCTACGAGACATGCTTTCCAGCTGCTCGTTCAGAGTCACTTTATCTTTCTTCAGACGATTCGCCTCTCGGTTGGACTCGGTAAGAGACGTCGTCAGCTTGGTGATTTCCTCCTCTAACGCACCGACCAAAGCCAGCTTTTTGTCAGCAAGTGCAGTCTTCTCCTGAGCATCCTTTTGTGCTGCTGCAAGATCGAGGTCTTTCTTCACCAGAGCCAGCCTCATTTTCTCTGCAAGATATACACTCGGGTCAGACAGAAGAACGAAGAGATAACTTGAGTCAAAATAAACAGTCTACAGGTCGTTACCTTCCGTACTAGCCACTTCATCTTTAGCCTTTTTCAAGTTCTGATGGGCCAGCTCCAAGTCGAGGTTGAGTTGTCTATATTTTTCCTCAAATTCAGCGAACTTGGAGATAAGCGCACAGGATTTCTACAATGAGCAAAAGACATGTCAATGCACAAGATCAAAGATCATTTACTTCCGAGTGAATAAAACTTTAAGACTACTGCAGAATCAAACATTCTGCAGTAGCCTCGAGGACTACACCCAGTGGGTGCACTTATCGTGCCCCCACTGATTTAGGTTCCACTCGACATGGTCCGCCTAGACCGAGTGGAAAAGAGAGAGAGAGAGAGAGAGAGACAGAGAGAGAGAGAGAGAGAGAGAGAGAAAGACATACTCAGACCCCAACTGACTGCCAGCAGTCGACTGCGGTCTCGGGGACTACACCCAGTGGGTGCACTTAGCGTGCCCCCACTGGTTCAGATTCCATTCGACATGGTCCGCCTAGACCGAGTGGAAAGAAAAAACAGCAAAGATGTCAAACACCCACTGGGTGCGCAGATGCGAAGTGTAGAATAATAAGAAATTGCACAGAGAAAGGTTTTCAGGTAGCATATCTGTCGGGGATATACCCCGCGGCGTAAACCGGCCGGAAGTATAACCCGACCGGACTAGGCGTTTCATTGGTAAACCGCCAGAGGATTGACGGTTTACGTGATTGGTGGTTTACATGTCTGGCGATTTACGTGTCTGGCGGTTCACTGGTATGACGATTCACGAGCCTGAAGACTCATTGGTGACCCGGCGCGTGTTCCAGATGGATGACAAGGCCCAAGGCCCGGCATGCCGGTTTATGTTAATGGTGGGACGGTTTAAGAGGAAAGGCATGAGGAACATTATCTTACAAGGAGCTAAGACCTGGACTTGTATCCGTTTTTGTATTAGAGATAGACTAGTCCTAATCCTAATAGGACTCTACATGTAACCCGCCCCTCCAACATATATGAGGAGGGGCAGGGCTCCCCAAAAGGGACAAGATTCACAAGTTCTACAAGTTGGACAAGTTAGGTTTAGACAATAGCTCTAGAGATAGAGCACTCTTGTAACCGTGATCATCATCATCAATATCAATGAAGCAGGATGTAGGCTTTTACCTCCACCTGAGGGGCCGAACCTGGGTAAAACATCGCATCTCTCATCCCGCTCAACCCCTCTCAAGCTACCACATAGATGCGTTGGCCTCGCGACTAAGTCCTGACACTAAGGACATCTGCCGTGACAATTCCACGACAGTTGGCGCCCACCGTGGGGCGCGCGCACGGTGGTGTTAAGTTCTTGAAGGGATATACTCTCAGGGATCGAGAAGCTCGCGATGTGCTGGATGAAAAAGAGCCGGCGCAGAAGGATATACGTCGTGTCCATGACCGGCAATCGAAACGACATACAAGAGTTGAGATAAAGGGAAATTTAGGGTTGCGTTTTTTGCGGTCGCTGCAAGAATCCTAGCAATCCGACGAAACCGGGAGTTTTTTTATCATGAAGTACTGAAGCACACCCGAACGAAACTACAAAAGAGTCATGCATGTACGTGACAGAGCACGTTTGCCAAAAGTGGTGGATTAGAAAAACATTTTTTGAAGGAAAAGCGAATCAATGGGACGAGTCTATGAGGAAAACTGTGATGTTAAATCATGTACGGATTGTCTTGGATATACGCGACTGGCGATTTACCAAGATCAGGCTAAGACTGTCAAAGTATCAATGTTGCTGCTCCAAACTGGATTCAATTCAGATATACCGCCGGGTCTCGCCTCAACGGCCTGTCAATACCGTTTCCAAGACCTCAAGTTTGGAAATTCGTCTACATCTTCTTGTTCACGTACAACTTCAAGTCCCGAGGCAATTAGCCAATGCTGTTGTAAGCTACATCCACGTAAAGAAAAATTAGAGAAACGATACGATCTGCCAGGTTGAAATACTACTAGTATACACGTACTACTTGAGTACGCCATCACACAAAAAACACATGGATCCATTGAACCGGCTATGACTCGGAAGCAGAGGTCTCCGCAGACTCAGCCCCGCCTCTGGTTGCGCCATCTCTGGGCCGCGTAGAGCCGGCCTCGCTCCGCCGAGAGTCGCCGCCGGGTGCCACGACCCGCCTACTTCTGCCGCAAGTCGCCACAACCTTGGACCGCCGGCCTCAAGTCGCCGTCTCCTCGAGTCCGGCCTCGCCTGATAAACCGAAGACCTCCGCGGTCTCCTCGAGTCTCTGCGGCCGGCTCCTCCCCGTCGGCTCAGGCCTCCGGTAAAAAGACCTGCGCCAGCTAGTAGGTGCTAAACCGACCGCCCTGTGTATTAACACATATTATTTTCATCAGAGAACAACTACTTTGGTCTGTGTATTTTTTATGTGTGCAGGACAAAGATTCATTATAAAGGTGGTGCTATACTATGCCTATGGAGTGTATGTTAGCATCATCACGCACCGGCGTCTGCACCCGCTTATTGATGGAACAGGTGTGCGTAAGTCGCCACCCGTGCAGCTTAATCTACATCAACCCGCCGGAGCCGCGTTGAGCCGCCCTTGCCGCTTTGAGTCGCCGGGGTTATATTAAGTCGCCTGTCTGCCTGAGCCGCTGGAACTATATTGAGTCGTTGTTCTGTCTGAGCTACCTTTGTCGCGATAAACGGGTCATCCATCGTCCAAACAAATCAGGTGATATCCATCCAAGTTTGTTTTATTAACACATGTTGTTTTTGCCACAGAACAAGTTTGTCTTTGCCTTGGTCTGCAATATTGTTTATGCAGGGCAATTATTTATGATATATTATACCGTGGAGATGGAGGCATGCCAACATCTTTAGGCATAGGCGGTCGTCGTTACTCAACGGACTCCCGCACCGGCTTACAAAGCCGTGGCCGTCTCTTGCGACCGCGCCGGCTTACAACGCCGTGGCCGTCTCTTGTGACCGCGCCGGCTTACAATGCCGTGGCCGTCTCTCGCGACTACGCCTGCTTACAACAAGGAGGACAACTTGCCCGTCCGCACCGGCTTACAACGCCACGGCCAGTTCATCTGTCTGTGCCGCCTCAGATGTTGCGGTCGTCTATACCGTCCGTCTCCCGCGGCCTGGTCTACATCAACACACCGGGCCGCACCTGTCTGCATGAGCTGTTCATTGAGTATGAGCAAGTCACTACTTGGGAAGCCCGGTTTCTCTTCCAACAAATTGGAGGCAAATTATCATATATTATCAGCCGCCGTCTGCACTGGATGGTTCAATGGGCAGGCGCACAAGTCGCCGCCACTATAGTTTGGTTAACTTCAAACAACCAGTTGGAAGGAGCCATTGGCCGAGTTGCCGACACGGCTCATACGGGATCATTTATAACCCGCCGCAGTCACCTCAACCTTCTGTGGGTTCACATTGTGCTATCAACACCAATGATATGACTTAGCAAATGTTGCCGATTTTCAGTGAAGTCAAGAACCCCAATACGTTGGAGGGAAAGATAACCCGGTCCCGGATTCACATCATGCTGTCAGAAGATTTCCGGATTAGAAAGTATATGACAGTTACAAAATCCCGGCTCAATGAAGAAGTTTCGGGTCATCAGAAAAGGATTTCGGTTTACAATCCGGTACAAGGGAAATTTGTTCTCCGACAAAGCTCTAAAGCTCTCAAATCTGGTTTAAGAATTTCCAATTCAAAAAGGAATTAACTTCTCACAAGTTCGAGTTTAAAGGTCGTTAGAAAATTTCTGGCTAAAAATGAAGATTCCAGTTTAAAATCCGGTTCAAAGGAAAGATGTCCCCCACAAAGCTTTGAAGCTCTCAATATCCGGTTCAAGATCCCGGTTCAAGAAGAATTTATCTCTTGCAAAAAGTTAAAAATTGCCGAAGAGGACCTGCTGCCACGATGCGCGGTTCAAACATGGGTATCCCGCCTTACTGGCCCGACATATTATTGATCATATGGGGGCGTCTGCTTCATAAGGCGGGGTCTCTGTTCTTTTACATCATGCGTGGTTACACGGAGTTGTTCTGTCTTAAAGCGGCCTCCGGTTTACCCCTTGAAAATTTTATAAACATCACTTGGGGCTTGGTCGTGTCCGAACCAATGCAACACCTTTTGATAGGCGAAAGCCACCGGATCACTTGGGGACATGGTCAAGTCTGAACCAGTCATGCCTCTTGATCGGCCTAAGGCCATAGAATCACTTGGGGGCTTGGTCGAACCCGAACCATTGCCACGCCTCTTGATTGGCATAATGCCACGGTTTCATTTGGGGACCTGGCTGACTTGAACCATAGCTACACCATTGGGGAGCTTGGTCGTGTCCGACCATGGTAACACCATATGATCGGCTCAATAAGCCTCTTTTTGCAAATGGTTTTATCATTGCCTTTGCTTCAATATTTTCCTTGATAACTGTTTATTTTATTTTTGTTGCGTTTTTAAACTGACAATTCTTAAACCGGTTTGACTGTCAAATTACAAATTCACGGAACACGGTCAAATCTTAATCCGGAGGCTATCTACCCGGTTTGATTTTCTGTTACCATCCTATTATGGAGTAAACTGGTGTTTATCAACCCGGCTCGGCTTTCAACTACAAGTTGTCAGTACACGATCAAGTTATGGTCTGGTTTGACTACGAGTCGCCAGTATTATATGTGGTTAAACCGGCGGTTATCACAACCCGGCACGGTTTTATCATAAACCGGCACAATATGGAAGGAGTTATCAGTACTCAAGATTTGGGTTATCACCCTTACTACAAAAAGTTGGTAAAACCAACAATGTGATTCAATGTCACAGCTATGATATATTTCATATTTGATTATTCTTAAGTGCAGCCTTGGTTATAAACCCGGGTTATATGTTGGGCATTATGACCCGTCCGGCGGTAAACCACCAAGACACTTTAAACTTGTTGTATGCAGAAACAGGTTTGTTAAACCGGCCTGGCTTTGGACTATAAGTCGCTAGTATATATATATATATATATATATATATATATATATATATATATATATATATATATATATATATATATATTTGGATTGCGCCATTGGAATCATGCGCTTATAAATCATTGGGTTATATTATTCAAATAGCCAAGTTTGGCTGAATTTTCATTATGATATTGAATGAATAAGGTTTTCACCGGATTATGTTATCTTGAACAGCCAACATGGCTGGATTTTTATGGTTATTAATAACCGCTATTATTGAGGTTTTCAAAGTTGCCTTAGCGCAATGGCTATCATATTATCAATAGATATGATTTATTCTACAATTGCAGGAATAGTCCCGAGTCGCTGCAGGCTTACAACCCGGCACTTGGGGGCTACATTATTTAAATCGAGATTACATGCAAGTCTCATGTCACTGCAAGCATGCATCATGACACTTGGGGGCTAATGCAAAGTCATTTTTATTAGTCTTATTGAAGACCCGACTCATCATATTATAATGAGCCGGCCCTTGGGGTCTACCAATTGCTCCCGTGAACAATTCAAGGTACACACGTTTTCATCTATTATTGAAGGATCCACTGCTCAGTTGGTAAAGCACAAATCTCTCAACCTTGTGGATATGGGTTCAAGCCCCATGATGGGAGTTACATAATATAATCTTATTCTCAATGAAGTATATATAAAGTCCCAGCTCAATATTATCTCACTGAGCCGACCCTTGGAGGCTACACGTTGCTGTTAAAGTCTACATGATCATATTTTCAAAGTCCCTGTTCATTATTTACATAATGACCCGGCCCTTGGGGGCTACATTGGTTGAAGTTTTTTATGAGCATCGGGAAATTACAAGTCCCAGGTTGCTGCAAGCATGACAACCTGGCACTTGGGGGCTACATATATGGAGTATTCAGTTTATATGATTAAGATGAACTAATCGGATTTCTTCAAGGTTGAAACACTTATTGGAGCAAGTCTTAAGTTATCACTATGTTCTCCTCTTAAGACTTGGGGGCTACAGGTATTATGCATATAAAGGAGGAACATCTTCATTTTATCAGTTTTGAGCAAATCAGGAACATCAATTACATGACCTAGTGTCGACAACAATTATGACCCGACGCCATCAATATTTATAAACCAGCCATTTTGGTAATATTAAACTAGCAAGTTTTACATCTTCAAACCGGCTGAATATCAGATAAGTATTTCAAGACCCATATTTCTTAAACCGGCGCTTTGGGGGTGAGTCAAAGGAGTTATTCTTCACAATATTTCTTTGTGACAAACCAATGTCGGCATATTGATCATGACGCTGGTCTGTTGACCCGGACTTCCCAGAAGGAGGAAATAACAAGGACTTAAGGGTGATCAGGTACCGGTTTACAAGAATTCTTAACCCGGAGCATAACCTGTCAAATTTGTTCTTGTGTTTATTTTGCAGCATAAGTTTACCATGGATAAATCCAAGCTAAACTTGGGGGCTAATGTCGGGGATATACCCCGCGGCGTAAACCGACCAGAAGTATAACCCGGCCGGACTAGGCGTTTCATTGGTAAACTGCCAGAGGATTGACGGTTTACGTGATTGGCGGTTTACATGTCTGGCGGTTTACGTGTCTGGCGGTTCACTGGTATGAAAATTCACGAGCCTGAAGACTCATTGGTGACCCGGCGCGTGTTCCGAACGGATGATAAGGCCCAAGGCCCAGCATGCGGGTTTATGTTAATGGTGGACCGGTTTAAGAGGAAAGGCATGAGGAACATTATCTTACAAGGAGCTAAGACCTGGACTTGTATCCGGTTTTGTATTAGAGATAGACTAGTCCTAATCCTAATAGGACTCTACATGTAACCCGCCCCTCCAACATATATAAGGAGGGGCAGGGCTCCCCAAAAGGGACAAGATTCACAAGTTCTACAAGTTGGACAAGTTAGGTTTAGACAATAGCTCTAGAGATAGAGCACTCTTGTAACCGTGATCATCATCATCAATATCAATGAAGCAGGATGTAGGCTTTTACCTCCACCGTGAGGGGCCGAACCTGGGTAAAACATCGCGTCTCTCATCCCGCTCAACCCCTCTCAAGCTACCACATAGATGCGTTGGCTTCGCGACTAAGTCCTGACACTAAGGACATCTGCCGTGACAATTCCACGACAATATCCTAAAAAATAAACAACAAGATAAGAGTTCAGTCAGAAGCCAACTTAGCTGGACATTGGCTCGAAGGGCCGCGCTGGCGTCGTAAGCAGCCTGACTATTTTCGTGCACCACCTTCACTCGCTCCATCAGTATACCAGCTTAGCGAATAGCTTCTGCAGGGATGTCCGCCTGGCTTTCTAGAACGTGATGAGTGGTGAAGAATGGGACTGATGGTCCAGACGCAGCAGCTTGAAGTTCCGAGGCATGAAGCTGGACGGTTGAAGCAGGCACTGGTACAGTCGGCAATGTGGGGTGTTCACTCGATACCGGATCAGCAAAAGTAATAGAAGCCCGCGTCACATCTTCATGCTATTGAATTGTTGGCTCTGCCGCCAGCACCGATTGGGATGTCTTGCCAGATGATGCCTTCTTGTTCCTCCTGGGCCTTGGCGGCACGTCCTCGTCATTGTTTGGAAGTTCAATAACATTGGGAGGAGTTGTAAAAATATCAGTCAACCACAGACTAATAGTCAGAATTTAATCGACCGAGTAACTGAAGACATGATTACGAGAGTTGTACCTAGGTTGGAGGTGACTGCATCTTCCATTTCTTCATCTTCATACTTGTGGGTGGAAGTCCTGGAGGTAGCAGCACTGCAAATTTCACTATTCAGTTGGTCATGTCTGTCACAACGGGTCGACCAAGAAATCAGATCCAACTATTACCCGAAAACAGTAGGAACGACCACTTTGATTTTGGGCAAGGCCTTCGGCGGTTTGGACGGTGTAGCTTTTGGTTGCTTTGGTGCCTTCTCAGTCGGTGCTGGAGAAGACATCCGAGGGCGCTTTGACGACTGTCCAGTGGGCGAGGTCACTTTGTCGTGGATGCTTGTCGGGTTGTGAGTGTGCTTGGATCGCCTTTCCCTACGGGGAGGTGAGTCGACCTCTTCTTCGTCACTCGGGTCATCACTCTCCTCGTCCTCCTCTTCATCAGAGTACCACTCGCCGCTCTCGCCTCCGCTCGCCTCCCCCTCTGGATCCTGCTCCTACTCCCTGTTGGGCAACGAGTACATCTCAATAAGAGCCTGAAAGATAACAAGCGAAGCAAAAATCAGTCGGTTGATAACAAGCAGTTACATGATAAATCAAGAGAACACTCGGCAATTTAGAGTTGGACCTTATCTGGTTGGCGCGAGTTGTCGAGTGGAGGGACTCTCCTAGACCGCCGGGGGTTTATCCTTGTTGCCGGTGATACCCCTCAGCCACTTCTCCACCGTATCCTTGTCGACCTCTTCTGGGTGGATCCGAGTGGAATCCTCAATGCCCGAATACATCCACATCGGATGGTCACGAGCTTGAAGCATCTGAATGCGTCGTTTAAGGAAGACCTCCAATAGATCCATGCCAGTCACGCCATCACGGACGAGTTGGACCACTCGCTCGACCAACACCTTCACCTGCGCTTTCTCCTCGAGATCACTTTCAAGGAGGAGGGCTTCTCGACTCGAGCCATGGAGAAGGGGGGAAGTCCGGTCGACTGACCTGGAGTCGCCTGGTCTTTGCAATAGAACCAGGTCGACTGCCACCCTCGGACTGACTCAGGAAGGATCATGGCTGGGAAAGTGCTTTTACATCTCATTTGAATCCCAAGATCCCCACACATCTGGATAACGTGCGTCATCTCATCACTCAGGTTGGCCTTCTTGACCGACTGGGAACGACACGTGAAAATGTGCTTGAAGAGGCCCTAGTGTGGTCTACAACCCAAGAAATTCTCGCACATGGACACGAAGGCAGCGAGGTACACGATAGTGTTGGGGGAAAAGTGGTGGAGTTGTGCTCCAAAGAAGTTCAAGAAGCCTCGGAAAAAGGATGGGGAGGTAAAGAAAATCTGCAGTCAACATGGGTGGCGAGGAGAACGCACTCACCCTCTTGCGGATGCGGTTCGGTCTCGCCCTCCGGGAGCCACGCCGATTCGTCGGGAATCAGTCCCCCCTCAACCAGATCATCGATGTCGTCCTGACTAATCGTCGACCAAATCCAGTTGCCCTGGATCCAGCCGCGCGGCAGGCCAAACCTCAACGAAGATCCGCCCTGGATGGACTTCTTCCCCTTCGCCTTCGCCGTCGCCTTCTTCGCGCGCTCAAAGGCCACCGTCTTCTCCTTCCCCATTGCAGCGGGCAGAGCTCGAACAGAGCGGCAGTGCCGGGAGCAGAGATGGATATGGCAGAGAAAGTGGGGGAGAAAGAAGAAGAATGGGAACGCACTATGCAAAAAAACTCAATCCGGCACCTTATATGAGGACGTTTCCGAGTGGCTGACCTGTGGGTCTGGGCGATCCTATCAAACCCCGCAACAGTCGTACGCGTGATACATTGCAAAAAAGGTGGCGCGGTGATCGAGGTGGCCCTGTCTAATCCAACCCGATTACTACGGCCTCCTCCACCCCGCGCGCTTCCCAAAATTCGAATCCCACAATATCCGCGAGGAGCAGAGCAACCTGTCAGACGAAAGATTTTTCCCATATTAGCACTTGAAGCGTAGCAGTAAAAGTTCACTCGGCAGAACCAAGAATGGATCAAGGCGACTGAAAAAGAAGTTGAAGTCATCATGATTGCTCACTTGGTCCCAATCAGGCGCTTCCAGAGCGCAAAAATTGAATCCGAGGTGTTCTCAACTCCTTCTCCACTCAAACCCTGAACCATTCAGGGGCTAATGATGAAGCTATGTACCTAGGGTAGGGTCATAGACCTGACCTAGACACCCTCCCCTAGGACTCCATCCTAAAACTAGAAGCATTCGAGGGATAGCATCATCCACTCGACCGCCAGGAATTCCACTCGGAAGATTCAAAGTCACTCGACCATGAAAATTTTCACTCGAAGGACAGAAGATCTAAAGTCACTCTGCACGAGAATGGTCAGACATTTACTTCATAGACTTAATAGGCATTTATGTCACTTAATTGCTAGTGTTACCAGTAACGCCCCCCTCTTGATGCACCTTAAAACCCTTGTAACGTGGGCTGGCTGGGGTCTAGGTGCACTCTATATAAGCCACCCCCTCCACTGGCACAAGGGTTTGCACCCCCTGTAAAACACACACACATACATAATCCAGTCGACCGCCTCCAGGCACCAAGACATAGGGCTGTTACTTCCTCCGTGAAGGGCCTGAACTCGTAAAACTCATGTGTACAACTTTGCCATAGCTAGGATCTTGCCTCCTCATACCTACCCCCCATTCTACTGTCAGTCTTAGCTCCACGACTATCAGGTCGCCCTAATTTTTCAGAATTTTTGGAGTTCCAGAAGTTTTGGAACAAATCAGATTGCTACAGACTGTTCTGTTTTGACAGATTCTATTTTCTTTGCATTGTGTCCTTAATTTGATGGCTCTATGGTTTTATTCGATGAGTTTCTGCCATAGAACAGTTGGAATACAATAGATATAATGCAAAAACAAAATATGAATTGTTTTGGTACAACACTTATAGTAATGATTTATTTTTCTCACACTAACGGATCTCATGAAGGTTTCATTGAGTTTTGTGTGATTGAAGTTTTGGGTTATCTTACGATGGATGAAGGAATAAGGAGTAGAAGAGCCTAAGCTTGGGGATGCCCCGGCATCCCAAGCTATTATCCAATAAAGAGAAACCAACTAAGCTTGGGGATACCCCCGAGTGGCATCCCCTCTCTCTTCTAACGACCATCAGTATTTTACTCGAAGCTATATTTTTATTCATCACATACTATGTGTTTTGCTTGGAGCATCTTGTATGATATGAGTTTTTGGTTGCTTTATTTTGTGTTTTAAGTCTTGATCCCTTGCTGGACACACCTATTTTCAAGAGACAAAGTTATGTCATGACTTGTTAGAATTGCTCTCTTTGCTTCACTTAAATTTTATGAGCTATGGACTTGCTCTAGTGCTTCACTTATATCTTTTTGAGCATGGTGTGCTTTAGTATTTTTGAAGAAATGCTCTCTTGCTTCACTTAGACTTATTTGAGAGTTAGTAAAGTTTCAAGAAATTATCTCTTGCTTCACTAAAATAAATTTGAGAGAAAGAAAGAAATATTATGCTCATGATCTTCACTTATATTTGTTTGAGCTTATGAAAAGCAACACGTGAAAATTAGTCCCATAGTGATAGATATCCAAGAAGGATATAATAAAAACTTTCATGAATATCATTGGACAAAATAAAGTTGATTCTTAGTAATAGTTTTGAGATATGATGAGGTGATATGTGAGTTATGCTGATGAGTAATTATGCTTTAGTAAGAATATTGGTGTTAAGGTTTGTGATTCCCTATGCAAGCACGAAAGTCAATAATTATGCAATGAAATTATATCCTACTTGTGGTGCATTATTCAGTGTTAATTATGCTTAATGCTCGCTTATGAGATTATCCGTTTCTTGGTTGGTCACTTTTCAATCTTTTGCAAGCCTTCATTTTGCACTAAGTATGATCTCTACTTGTGCATCCAAAATCCTTTAAACCAGTTTTGCCACATGAGTCCACTATATTTACCTATATGCGGTATTCTTTTGCCGTTCTAAGCAAATTTGCATGTGCCATCTCTAATTTTCAAAATAAACTTCTCTTTTGTGTGTTCATTTCACTCGCGGAGTGGTGAGGGGTGGCTAATATTTTCCATGCTAGATGTGTTATTCTCACGATGAGTGTTTATTCACTTGTCATTGCACGAGATTAAGGCAAAGGTATTAGGGATGGCTAGTCCCGAAATGAAAAATGAATTCACTTTATGTTGTGAAATAATAAATTCCTTGGAAAGTGTTGGTATGGAGGGCAACCGTGGATACGGCTAGCCATGGAAAGTGAAATGGTGGAAAAGGAATAAATTTTATTTTCTGTTTGGGAACCGCCTATGATATATCTAGCATGGAAAGTGTTGGGAACTCTAAGTTGTTTTCGTTGGTGGGATGGATGCACCTCCCAAAATGTTTTTATCTCTAAGTTCTTTCGCTTTCAGCTCTGGCACCTCTACAAATCCCTACTTCCCTCTGCGAAGGTCCTTTCTTTTACTTTATGCTTTTTATTTTTGAATTTGAGTCTCCATCTTCTCTTATAAAAGCACCAACTAGGAGGCAACATGATCATACTTGAGTATTGGGTGTAGCTAATATGCGAGTGTGTTTCATGAATGGATCAATGGTTGAGCATGATGGGCCAGGGATAACTTATTTTAGCGTTGATATTTTGAAAGACATGATTGCTTGTTGATATGCTTGAGTATTTAAATTATCATGTCAAAACTAGACTATTGCTTTAAATCACATAAAAGTCCAAATGTCCATGCTATAAAGAAAGAATATGATATGACATGTTAGGCAACATTCCACATCAAAAATTCTGCTTTTATCACTTCCCTACTCAAGGACGAGTAGGAGTTAAGCTTGGGGATGCTGATACGTCTCCAACCTATCTATAATTTTTAATTATTCCATGCTGTTATATTATCAATCTTGGATGTTTTATAATCATTTTATAGTCATTTTATATCATTTTTTGGTACTAACGTATTGACATAGTGCCAAGTGTCAGTTGCTATTTTTTGCATGTTTTTTACATCGCAGGAAATCAATATCAAACGGAGTCCAAACACAACAAAACTTTACAGAGATTTTTTTGGACTAGAAGGAACATAATGGGCCCTGGCTGCGCCTGGGGGGGTGCTCCGAGGAGAGCACAACCCACCAGGGCGCGCCAGGAGGCCCAGGCGTGCCCTGGTGGGTTGTGCCCACCTCGGGTGCCCCCTGGACCGCCTCCTTGCTCTATAAATACCCAAATATTTCCAAAACCCTAGGGGAGTCGACGAAATATTGATCCAGCCGCCGCAAAGTCCAGAACCACCAGATCCAATCTAGACACCATCTCGGATGGGGTTCACCACCTCCATTGGTGCCTCTTCGATGATGCATGAGTAGTTCTTTGTAGACCTTCGGGTCTGTAGTTAGTAGCTAGATGACTTCCTCTCTCTCACTGAATTCTCAATACAATGGTCTCTTGGAGATTCATATGATGTAACTCTTTTGCGGTGTATTTGTTGGGATCAATGAACTTTGAGTTTATGATCAGATCTATCTTTTTATATCCATGAAAGTTATTTGAGTTTCTTTGATCTCTTATATGCATGGTTGCTTATAGCCTCGTATTTCTTCTCCGATATTTGGGTTTTGTTTGGCCTACTTGATCTATTTATCTTGCAAGGGGAAGATGTGCTTTGTAGTGGGTTCGATTGTACGGTGCTTGATCCCAGTGATAGAAGGGGAACCGACACGTACGTATCGTTGCTACTAAGGATAAAACGATGGGGTCTGTCTCTACATAGATAGATCTTGTCTACATCATGTCATCCTTCTTATTGCATTACCCCGTTTCCCCATGAACTTAATACACTAGATGCATGATGGATAACGGTCGATGTGTGGAGTAATAGTAGTAGATGCAGTCAGGAGTCGGTCTACTAATCTTGGATGTGATGCCTATATAATGATCATTGCCAGGATATCGTCACGATTATTCGAAGTTCTATCAATTGCCCAATAGTAATTTGTTCACCCACCGTTTGCTATTTTTCTCGAGAGAAGCCACTAGTGAAACCTACGGCCCCCGGGTCTCTTTCTCATATATTTTCCTTTGCGATCTATTTTTCCTTTGCATTTATTTTCAGATCTATTAAACCAAAAATACAAAAAATAACTTGCTACAATTTATTCTTATTTATTTTATTTGGTGTTCGATCTATCAATCTACTACAATTTTATCTCACGTTCGTTTGCCTATCTTGAGGCACCGTACTCGGAAGGGATTGACAACCCCTTTAACACGTCGGGTTGTGAGGATTTCTAATCTATGTGTAGGGGCTGTTTATGTTGTGTTGCTTGGTTCTCCTACTGGTTCGATAATCTTGGTTTCATATCTGAGGGAAATTCCTACCGCCGATGTGCTGCATCATCCCTTCCTCTTTGGAGAAATACCGGTGTAGCTTTAAGCGACATCACACCGCCATCTTGATTTGGTGATAGCCCGAGAAGGCGCCCATGAAGCACAGTAAATCACACTCGACGGTGGAGTCGACGATCTGGTCGATGTGCGGGAGAGGGAAAGGGTCTTGAGGACAGGCTTTGTTGAGGTTGGTGAAATTGACGCACATGCGATACCTCCCGCCCTTCTTGGGGACATGACTGGGTTTGCGAGCTAGTCTAGGTGCCGCACTTCTCGAACTACGCTGGCCTCCAGCAGCTTGTGGGTCTCCTGGGTGATGAATGACTGCTTCTCTGGGGCTTGCTGCCGTGCCTTCTGCTTTACTGGTCGTGCAATGGGGCACACCATCAAGTGGTGCTCGATTACTCCACGTGGAACCCCGCCCAGGTCCGCCGCCTCCCACGCAAACACATCCTTGTTCGCGCATAGGAAGATGACAATCACCTCTTCTTGGTCTAGTGGGAGGCCGACACCTATGGTGAAGGTGGGGCCCGATGCCCCATCTTCATCGACTAGCACCTTCTTCGTCTCGGCCCAGTCTTGAGAGAACAACTGCTTCTTCTTTGCTGGTGCAGCCCCCCGGGCCTCCGGGGCTCCCTCCTTGCTTGGCCGTGCGGCCGCTGTAGCTCTGAAAGCGTGCTTGAGGGCCGAGAGTGCATCTTTGGTGTCCCCACCACGGTGAGGACGCCGCTGCTTCCCAGCATCTTCATGAGATTGTAGCCAGGGTGGGTTGCCGCCATGAACTTGGCCAAGGTCGGGTACCCAAGAATGGCGTTGTACGACAGGCCGATGCAGGCGATGTCGAAGTCGATGAGCTCAGTGTGGTAGTTGTAGCGGGTGCCGAAGGTGACGGGGAGGCGGATTTGCCCTAGGGGACAGGTGGAGCCGTTGACGACTCCAGAGAAAGGCTTGGTGAGGCGGAGCTGGCCGTGGGGCACACGAAGCAGGCCGGATGCTTCCACGGAGAGGACATTGAAGCCGGTGCCGCCGTCGATGAGGGTCCTGGTGACTGCTACATTGCAAATGGTGGGAGTATAGAGCATCGGGAGCGCGCCGGCGCCGGCCGTGGTCATAGGGTGGTCCCTGGAGTCGAAGGTGAAGTCGGCCTTAGGCGCCACCCAGCCTGGTGGCGCTCCCCGTTGTACGTGGGCAGCGCCCACCTAGCGGAAGAACTGCTTGACGTGGCGGTCTGAGGCTCGCACCTGTGAGCCGCCGAGGAGGGTTGCGACGGTTTGTGGGGTGCTGGTGCTGTGAAGAGCGCGATGAAGAGTCCGCACAACTCCTCCCAGGAGGCCACTGAAGGCTCTGACAAGCCCAGGAGCCAAGCGAGCGGCATGCCCGTAAGGGCCATGGGTAGCCAGTTTGCCATGGCCTTGTCGTCGCCGCCAGCCACCAATATAGTCTCCGCATATGCCTAGTGAAACCCCGTCGGTTCTGCTGCGCCGTCGTATTGAGGCGACAGCTCCGGCCTGAACTTGGGCGGCCACCGCACTCGCCGCAAGGCGGGGGTGAAAGCTCAGAGACCCACGACGCCCCCGTACGCACCCGTCGGTTCGGTCGGTGGAGCGGCGCTCGCCATGAGAGCCGAACAGCATGGGTGGAATGTAGCGGACGGAGAGGCAAATCTTCGATGCACCCCTACCTGGCATGCCAAATGTCAGATTCAGGGCTCCGCAGACCCTGGATGGATTTGAACTCTGGGGTGCGTGCGAAGAACTCAACCTTCATAGTCTTCCTACTAGCCGATCTTACGTTCTAGCTCAATGAACTGGAAGGAAATGGAACAAGGCAATTTACCCAAGTTCGGGCCACCTTGCGGTGTAAAACCCTACTTCTGCTTTGTGGTGGATTGGCCTCGAGGTGGGCTGAGGATGAACCAGTACCGTGGGAGAACAACCTGAGGAGGTGTGTTCTTGTGCTGGTGAGGGAGCGGATGGTCTGACTGATCCGGATCCGGCCTTGGTGCTTCCCCCTCCCTATGGTGGTGGTTAGGCTATATTTATAGGGGCCTTGGTCCTCTTCCCCCAAAACAAAGGCGAGAAGGGATCCCACAATGGCCAAATTCGAAGGGAGACAACCAGTACATCTTATCCTGACAGAAGATAGTCTTCTCCTGCAAAGCTTCTGGTCGCGACACTGTGGTGGGCTCGGCGAGGACCTCTGTCCTACCGTCCTGGTGGTCTTGGTCTTGTAGCGCGGAAATGGAAACCTTTGGTTGATTCCTTGGGACCCCGCACCTGTGCTTGCCTCTTTAGCACCAAAGAGGAAACTATTGTACTGCGCCTGCCTGGCCTCGATCGTCATTGCTCGCGTCATCTGAACCTCACGAGGTGAGGGCTCACATAGGAATCTCTGCTCCTCAAGAGCCGGCCTAAGGAGGCCGCCCTTTTTGGAGGTCTTGGCTTCATATGCCTCACGAGGCTTGGCCCCTCGCGAGGGTCTTGTGCCGTTGGTGCTGAAGGTGGGCCATACCAGGCCAGCGATGGAGCCATGCCGTGGGCCGCAGGCAGGCAAGTCTGGGTACCCCCGATCCGAGAACGCCGACAATACTTTCTTTTGTAATTCTAGTAAATCCAAAACCCATGTGAAATTCATGAACCTTGGCATGCTATCATGGAATTACATCAACATGCTGGGGTAAAAAATATTATCCCATTTGGGGCAGGTTATGGTCTAAGCTTCTCACAAACCAGAGCTTCTCACAAGAAGCCTCATGGTTCCCTTAGGGAAACGTGTCACCTTTGTGGCCAAAATGATATTCGTCGCCTCTTCTTCCTTTATTTTTTTCCTGGTGTCAACATAGAACAACGGGAGTGTCGTGTTAAATTTTGGATTTTTTTCGGTGACCGTTTGGACATTTTTATACGTTAACTGAGTTTTCTAGGAATTTATGTGCATAATTCAAAATTGAACTACATGCATATGCTCCAGTCCATAAAAACGGGTTGCAAAATCAAATGTTTTTCCTTGGTTGCAAGCTTAGGTCACATGCAAGAAATGAGAATGAGTGTCAAACACCTTGACATTGTCGCTCGGCCACTAACATTGAGATATATGGTTTCAAAATTCTAGTAAATTGAAAACTTGTCTGAATTTCATGAAACTTGACATGATATCATGGAACGGCATCGACATGCTGGGGTAAAAATATTGTCCCATTTGGGGCAGGTTTGGGTATAACCTTCTCGCAAACCAGAGCTTCTCTCACAAGCCTGATGGTTTCAGTAGGGAACTTGCCACCATGGGGGACGAAACAATATCTATTGCCTCTTCTTACTTTCAAAATTTTTCTAGTGTCAACATAGAACAACACGAGTGTTGTATCAATTTTTGGGATTTTTCAGGGTTCGCTTTGACATTTTTATACATTAACTGAGTTTTCTATGCATTCATGTGCATAATTCAAATTTGAACTACATGCACATGCTCAAGTCCATATAAATGGGTTCAAAATTGGAATGTGTGTCATTGGTTACATGCTTAAGTCCCATGCAAGAAATGAGAATGAATGTCAAACAACTTGCCACTGTCGCCCAGCCGCTAACATTGAGATACATGGTTTTTAAATTCTAGAAAATCGAAAATGTGTCTGAAATTTATGAAACTTGACATGCTAGCATGGAACGACATCAACATGAATTGGTACAAATATTGTCCCATTTAGGGCAGGTTGGGGTATATAAGCTTCTCACAAACCAGAGCTTCTCACAACAAGCCTCGTGGTTATGGTAGGGAATGTTTCACCTTTCTGGACGAAATGATATCCGTTGCCTCTATTTGATTTCAATTTTTTATCTAGTGTCAACATAGAACAACATGAGTGTTGTGTTAATTTCAGGAATTTTTCGGGGCTTGTTTCAACATTTCTATACATTAACTGAGTTTTCTATGCATTTATGTGCATAATTCAAATTTCAATTACAGGCACATGCTCTAGTGCATGTAAATTGTTTGAAAAATCAAATTTGTGCCCTTGGCTGCATGCTTTGGTCCCATGCAAAAAATGGGAATGAACACCGTCACTCGTCCGCAAACATTGAGATACATGGTTTTTAAATTCTAATAAATCCAAAACTCGTCTGAAGTTCATGAAACTTGACATGATATCATGGAGCGGCATCAACATGATGTGGTCAAAAAATTGTCCCATTTGGGGCAGCTTTGGGTATAAGCTTCTGCAAACCAGAGCTTCTCACAACAAGCCTGATGGTTTCGGGAGGGAATGTGCCACCCTTGGGGACGAAACGATATCCGTTGCCTCTTCATGCTTTCAAAAAATTTCTAGTGTCAACATACAACGACAGGAGTGTTGTGTCAAATTTTGGGATTTTTCGGGGTTCGCTTGGACATTTTTATACATTAACTATATTTTCTAGGCATTTTATGTGCATAATTCAAATTTGAACTACATGCACATGCTCCAGTGCAGAAAAATGGGTAGACATACACTACAAAAAAATAGACACATCCGTGACATTTTGGGCCGAACGAAATTTGTTTCTGTCATGCTTATGACACTTCTATGATGATAATTGTGACAAGACCCGGTATCATCATAGATGTGGTGGGATCCTACTTCTATGACAAATAATCATGACAGAAAATGGGCTTTTTGTCCTGGCGGGTCAGAGATGCAGCTGCATGACATTCTTTGGGCCGTCCATGACGGAGAAAACCGTGGTAGAAGCGAGGGCGAGGAAAATATCGCGGGAGTTCCTGGTTATGGTGGGTGGTCGGGGCCGTGCGCCTTTCTCTCGTACGTATGCGCGTGTGTGTGAGGCGTTGCGCTCTAACTGAACCCGAGTGAGGCGTTGTGCTATAACTGAACCCGAGCGATTGCACTGCAGGCTACGCGTTACTAAAGCCGAGCGATCGATCAATCCCTTGCTGTTAACTGAACCCGAGTGATTCCTTCGCTACTGCTGCTAACTGAAGCTGATCGATGCTGCCTCTGGATGAACAATGAGTGTTGTTGTTGGGGGGTGTTGGATGAATAGTTCCTGGTGGGGGTTGGATGAACAGGACCCCACGATAGTGGAGGCCGTTGCCGCTGGATGAACATGACCCCGATCGATCGAGCCGGTGGATGAACAGCACCCCGTGGAGGGCTGGTTGAACAGTAGCCAATGGAGGGCTGGTTGAATAGTAGCCGGTGGAGGGATGGATGAACAGTAACCCATGGAGGGGTGGTTGAACAGGACCCCGTGGAGAGGGCTGGTTGAACAGTAGCCGGTGGAGGAGCCCGCAGTGGAGGCTGGATGAATAGGAGCCCATGGATGAACAGTTGCAGGTGGAGGCTGGAGGAGGTCGACGGTGGATGAACAGTAGCCCGTGGAGGTAGTCGATGGTGGAGATGAGCAGTATCACGTGGAGTCCCGTTTTGCGGTACGCCACACCCCTCCCAATGAACAGGACCCTCGTTTCGACCGTAGCGCTCCAACACAAGTCTGTTTCCTCCGTTTTGCGGTACGCCACACCCCTCTCGATCAATAGGACCCCATTTCCACCATAGGAGGTCCAAGAGAAGTATGTTTCCTCCGTTTTGCGGTATGCCAGACCCCTCACGATGAACAGGATCCTGTTTCAACCATGGCCGATCGAACACAAGGCCATTTCCTCCATTCTGCGGTACGCCAGGCCTCATTTCCATCGGTTGTTCCGTCCAAGCTGGTTGGCTCCCGACGGACAACACACGTTCCGTTGCCTCCCGATGAACATGATGCATTCCGTTGCCTCCCCATGAACACGACGATGATGCAGTTTTTCCGTTCCGACCCAGCCATGTACACGAGCCCTGGCCGTACATATGCGTGAGTAGGCGTTCGAGACCCCACACGTATGTATGTACATGGCCGTATTTACTTTCTTGCACCCTCGCCATTGTACGTACGTGTACATGCTACGTGCGCGCCTCTACTACGACACGTGCCCTTCCTTGCATGGCCACGGTTCATCGCTACAGCCTGCAGACAGACCGATCGACCAGTATGTACGTACACATTCGCGAGCAGAATGAAAACGCTACATACGCGCCTCTACTATGACACGTGCCCTTTCTTACATGGCCACAGTTCATCGTTGCAGCCTGCAGACAGACCAATCGTAGTTACGTACACGTTTGTGAGCAGAATGACAATGCTACGTACACTTCGACCAGGTGGGTCCCGACTGTCAGGCACTTCCTTGCGTGCGAAGATGTATCTGGTGGGTCCCAACAGTCAGGGGGCGAATCATTTTTTTGCCTGTAATATGGACACACTTCTTTGCGTGCGAAGATGTAGCTGGTGGGTCCCAGCAGTCAGGGGGAACGTTTTTTCGTGAAATATGGTGACCCGTCCGGTGGGTCCCTGCTGTCAGGTGGAGGAATCATTATTTTGCGCATAATCAGGAGGCATTTCCTTGTGTGCGGCCGTGGACCCAGCTATCAGCCTCTCCACATACAGTACTCTTCCAATGGAAGTCAGTCGTTGACCACATTGACCACGCCGCACCGAGAGCACCAAGGCGGTGGACGACGACGAGGCCTAGGAAGGGGACGATGCGGAGCAGGGGAAGACGCAACAGTGGATGCCCACGCCGAGAGGAGTACGGGGGTTCACTGGTTCGGCTCCGGTGTGAGGCTGTCATCGCCGCAGGGCCTGGCCAGCGGTGGGAGTAGTAGGGGGCGGTGAGGCCTCCGCGGAAGCATAGCCGGCCACATGAGGCAGGAGCAGGCGGCACGACCGACGCTGCTTTGGGCAGCTCTTGCAAGAAGACCAGAGGTCGAAGAAACAATACGGTCGTTGGATCGACATCGTATGGTCACTGGAGCTAGAATCATTCATATTGACTAAGTTGACAAAGCCCTCCATCCCCGTCAACTTAGTAGGCCCACATGTCAACCTCCCACTATGCTGGGTCCCAGCTAGCAGGGGGAGTATTCATTTTTTTGTGCGTAATAAGGAGGCACTTCCTTGCGTGCGAAGATATAGCTGGTGGGTCCGACCTGTCAGCGGGGGGAACATTTTTTTGCGAAATACGGAGGCCCTTCCGATGGGTCCCAGATGTCAGGTGGAGGAATCATTATTTTGCGCATAATAAGGAGGCATTTCCTTGTGTGCGGCCATGGACCTAGCTGTCAGCCTCTCCACGTACATTCCACGTCCGAGGGATGTCATTCGTTGACCACGTTGACCACGGCGCTGAGAGCACCAGGGCGGTGGATGACGGCGAGGCCTAGGAAAGGAACGACACGGAGATGGGAAGACGCGGGAGTGGAGTTGCAGATGGAGAGGTGTACGAGGGTTAACTAGTTCTGGTGCGGTGTGGTTTGGTAGTCGGTGGAGAAGAACAGGAGGTGTGGAGGGGTGGAGGGATGGCCTGGCCGGTGGTGGGGTAGCACTTCACAGCGAAGCCTGCTAAGTAGAGCTGCTATTAGCAGGAGGCGGGAGCAGGTGGTCTCGGCGGCGCTGGAGGAAGAAGACGAGAGATTGAAGATGGATGCTGGTTGTTGGATGCAAATCCAACTGCTAACGATGTCAGAATCATTTGTTGACTAAGTTGACAACGACTTGCATTGGCTTCGACGTATTGGCCCACATTTCATCCTCCAAAAATGTGGCACGTATTCAACCCATTTTTTCAGAATTTACAGTCAATTTGATCTTTTTGTAGAATTACAGTCCATTTGCTGGGCTGGATGAACAAATAATGTAGCATCCATGCAGCCCATTTATTTTTTCCTAAACAATTACACGCCTTTTGCACTTTCTCGAAATACACAATTTTACTGGGCTGATTCTATTTATAATGTTGGGTTGGGCGCAGGAATGTTATCAAAAAAGAAAATGGAGCTGAGCATTTTTTATAAATATATTTAAATAATAAGTGATTTATTATTACATTGGTCCTTAAATCTTACCAAGCTTTTGTACACAATCACCAGGATTTTCGTTGTCAAAAAAATCCAGGATTTTATTGTTAAGAAATTATTTTATTAAGTTAAAAAGATGTGGGATATTGTTTTCTTACATATGTAAGTATCTGTTAAATATATAATGACAATAAAAATAATATATAATAACATATAAAATAATTTAAATATATATAATATAGTTAGAAGGGAAACATAAGTTGGACTAGGCGTTCCTATTCTTATATAGAAAAATAGAACAGACCTGTGCGTTTTCTTCAAAAAAATACATAAATTGGGATGCCGATGTTTCAGGAAAAATAAAAACTCGGATGGGAGGTCCATAGGCCGGTCGATACATGACAGCCCTCAAGAAAATACAAACCGACATGTCGTGGGCTGCGCATGTTAAAAAAGAAAGCCTAGACGGGGCTGCCCACAACCTAGCTGATACTTGCTGCCCCAGTGATAATAAATGATACTTGCCAGCTCTCTGGCTATGTTGTGAATTGATCTCCTTTAGTAACTATGTTGAAGCACCTAAAAAACTGTAACTATGCTGACAAACCCATGGGCCCCAACATCAGTATAGCATTAGGAAGAAGTATTTTTTCAACGAGGCACTTGCTTGTGTACGGCCATATACCTAGTGGGTCCCGACTATCCGCCTCTCCACGTACAGTCCTCTCCAGATTCCTCTCGTTTGTTCAGCATGTTCACAACGGCAGAAAGTGGCACCGCGGCGAGTGCACAAAGGCGTAGGAGGAGATCGGACCACCTGAGGCAGTGCCTACTTTGTAACGAAAGTACTGAACTAGCCTAGTGGCCAAGTGACACTACCGACAACTGTTCCGCCTGGGTTTGATTCCACCTGATGCAGGGAAAATATCTCCAATTTTTTTCCTATGCCATTATTGACATGTGGCTCCCCGTTGTCATCTACGCACACCACGTCCAACACTTACCAAAACTTTGTCCCTCGTTTTCTCTGTTTTTCGTACACTCGACATTGTGTGGGCATTTTGAAAATAACATATCTTTTTGACTGTGCATCATACGAAGATGTGCTATGCATGAATGTTGATCATCATGATGTTAACTTGCTGGTAGTTCTATTTTCGACCATGAATAAAACTTCCAACATGATATTATCCTTGTTTGAAAAGGCCGTGTTAATATAAATGCCCTGCCTCTGAAAGTTGCAGTTTCTTATCTGAAACTGAACTTGCAGTTTCTTATCTGGAACTGAAACTTGCAGTTTCTTATCTGAAACCGAAACTTGCAGTTTCTTATCTGAGAATCACATTGTCTGCACTTTTATACTCCTATGAAACTACATTTTTTTAAGTTCTTCGGGAGTATCGCCGCCTTTTCGCTATGTTGCAGATATTTATCCATGGATGTCGCCGTCGCTGCTAGTTGGTCCTTGTTGTCAAACCAAGACTGTATCTCCAACATCCTAGCTAGCTTGAGAGGGTCACCGTCTGCAATCCTCGCGTATCAGTTGTACCCCTCCATCGTTCTACTTCTCCACAACACCTTCACTCACCGGCAGTGGTTTTTGAATGGAAGAGGAGAGGAGCAACACTGGTTTTGGATTAGAACGGGAGAGGAGCGATGCTGGTTTTGGATTGGAATAGGAGAGGAGGGGCGGTGGTTTTGAAATTGAAGAGGAGAGGAGTGGCGCTGGATTTAGATTGGAATAGGAGAGGAGCAGCGCTAGTCTTGGAAGTAGTTTTTGTTTTGCATATTTTGGGTCAAAGTTTGACCACGTACTGTATTTTATCAAGCAAAATGTGAATGCATGTCACCAAAAATTGTATCGTTTGGTTCGTATCTGAATGTACTTTCAAATTATATTATTTTTGCAATGTATAACATATATTTTATTTTTGAAAATCATGGTCAATTATGACCCAGAATAAAAGGGAGACTAGTTAATGTGGGGTTGCTTTCTTAATTGAAGGGTAAATTGATTTTGATTTTGATCCAGTCACAGTGCACCGGCCCTCTCATCCAATCCTAAATCGCTGTTGCACGCTCCTCACCCTCTTCTCCATTGCAAAACCACCTCCTCTCCTCTCCATCATCTCCATTCCAAAACCACCGTCTCGCCTCTCCCTCCTCTCCATTGCAAAAGCACCCCCTCTCCTCTCCATCATCTCCATTCGAAAACCACCATCTCTCCTCCCATCTTCCAAAGCTAGCACCGGACCACTCAGAAGGACATCTATGGAGATGATGCAGCAGCGAATCAGGCAGATCGCCGGCGGTGACCAGGCAAAGTTACCCAGGTTGAATGAGATCCTTACTTGGTTTGACAATGAGTGGGAGATTTTGAGGACGGTGAGGGCCATGCGGCAATGTATGCGAAAGAGAGAGACGGCGGCGATGAGGGCCGTGATGTACTCGGCGGCAGTCACGCAGCAGTCCTTCGAGTTCATCGAGTATCTCCTCTGGGTGATGGAGCATACAGATTCGCCCAAGGCGAAGTCGGGCAGTGGTGGTGGGCGTACAGGTCAAAGGTCGAGCACCCAGAGGATAATGAATCGATCGAGTACGGTGTGCCATTCATGAGGGTGCAGAGCTAGCCGGAGCCACAGGCGTATTCATTCTCCCACAGCAAGAGGAGGCTAGATGGCGCGACGTCGCTTCCCTGCCGTTCTCCACGGTTCCCTCGATGCTCGCCTCTTTTCAACGGCGGTGGTAGGGTTTAAGGTAAGGTTCGCACTAAGCTAATCTTCCATCTGCTCATGCTTACAATCAGTGTGACAGCTAATGAAAATCGTGCTTACAACCAGTCTCCAAGTACTACACCAATCACCCTAAAATAGCTCTAGACCTTTGGGTCAAAGTTGTGACACTGTACAAATAAACAAAAATAGATTGGGGCTTCTTTCAGAAAAGAGTACTCCCTAGAAAACTACCAATATAAGCTAATAATATTTGGTTAGAGGATTTGCTGCTGAGAAAGATTCGTCCACAGAGAGCGCCACACATCCCACTGGTGGTGGTGGATGTCAATGTGTGCATGGAGCATGGTTGGTGTCGGTAATTTTTACTTGGCACACCTCGCACTCTGCATATATGCCAGTTCCATCCGTACATTTGTGCAGTTCCACCAAAATGCAGTTGAATAACCCTGTTTGCACAGATAATGAAAAAGTGTGATTACATTATAGTGGCACTAGTTGATGAAACATACACTAATAAATAGAAGAAAATATTGCGATAGTATCATAGTATGCCATGCTGCAATGGCGAGATGGGCCCTGCAACGCCTCATACTGGAAATCGACCCACGTCTCCCCGATACACCTTCTGCTAGTGATGAACATCAGTGTACATTGGTAGTACAAGGAGGGGCCTTGAGATATTCCAATCTCTATTTTTGTGCAGATCAACTAAAATAAGCACCCCAGTTTGCAAAAACGCTTAAACATTAACAATGGGACTAGTTGATGAAACATATACTAACAAAGAGAAGCACTCTCTTTATCTACATTGGAAATGAAATGATAGAGAGGACACTCGCTCTATTTTAACTGTATTATTACTTCATTTTATCAATGGCACTAGGGTCGAGCAGGTGGCAAACGAGGTGTACCATGCATCGCAAGGATGGAGGCCGGGGGTGCTTAGACTGGGATGCTGAAGCTGGCTCTATCTCCCCCTGATGTTTCTATGGTAGCATTTGGGTTGTAATCCAAACTTGGTCGAGCTAGTGCTACGCCCCCTACCCGCCTAGCTTATGTGACGAACTTGTCTCCTGCTAGTACTCAGTCCGGTCTAGTAGTAGTTGCATAACTATCCGTTTACACTGAGATGTTGTCGGATAATGGTTCTCTATTGTAGGGTTTCTTTAATGAAATCAGAGGAAACCCCCTCTTTCGATATATACAAAAAATCAGTGGCACTAGCCGTGCCAAAACATTGCCTCAAATTAATAGTGCCACTAGATTAAGGTGCAAAATAATAACATTACTTCTTTATCATGGCAGTGCCAAAATAGTAGCACAAGAGCAGACTCAACATGCAGGATCTTTGGCAAATGGTCAGGCCAAAAAGGAACATACCTCGTGATGAGAACCATATCTACAGTCAACACCATCGTAGAAGGGATGACACCAGTCGCCAACATGGATGATTCAATTCATGGGACCTTTTGGTGTAGTTCACCTAAAATGAAGCAATGGCCCATGAGCTAGCAGCTTCTTCAATTTTTTAAGAAAAAGGCTCCAACCCCGGTTCCATTTCCATCAGAAAACGAAACTCATAGAGCTTCTTCTTCATTAGTTGCAATAAAATTGAGCAACATCAAGGTTGGTTGTGAAGCTCCTGGAATGTTCAACTATAATTTTGATATCATTTGTGCAGTTCAACTAAGGTATATCTCTATTTGCACAAAAAAGGTGGAAAGCAGGGTGACTAACAAGTGATGAAACATACATCAAATGTAAAGAAGCATGTTCCTTATCTGAATGGCAATCCTACAAGGATAGTAGCAATTTTTAAAGCAGCAGCATTGCTAGATATTAGTGTGGGCATTAGGATTAACTATGACAACCGTTAAATACGACATTACTTTAATGGTGCCATTGCTTCATTTTACCAGCAACATTACATTAACAGCTGCTACTGAGTTGGTATTTGGGCACGGGAGAGTTGGTGAACCAGGACAGTTGCATTTCTAACAAAAAGAAGCAAGTTATCTTAATGGGAAATTTAGCAGGACATGAAAACAACATTGGTTTAATGTGTCCTTACTTTTAACAGTGCGACTGCTACATTTTACCAGCGGCATTACATAAGAGTGGCTCGGGGCAACAAACATCAGAATGGGATATCTGGGTTGGTCCCATTTTTGTTTGGTATAGCCACCTTATACTGTGTGAGGCGAGCAAATCTAGTGCTGGACTTACTTTGTTGACTTGTCCCCCGGTCCCCACTTTCTTTCCTTTTTCAACCAATAGATCGGGTTTATATTGAGTTTGTATTGCATGTCCCTTTATTTCCCTATTAGACCAGGAGACAAGTTGAATAGCCAATCTCTGCTACTTTTCACACCAATTATTTCCTCTTTCGACCAAGTCCTAGATTCAGGCAACAGATCTTCCCCCACCCCCAACCCCACCCCTTTCTTCCTTATTTGAACCAAATAGTACTAGATTCGAGGCATGAACAAGTTTTACCTCTTAACAGTCAAAATTTAGGTGGCTTTCAAATAGCCGATCAATCCTATCTATGAGGGGGCCTGGGAAATAGTAAAATATACAAATGCAGGGACGTTAGGATCTCGGGGAGTAGAGCAAGGCCGATTTCGAAGGAAGTTATACTTGAGGGTCGTCGGGATGTTGCTAGGTGGGCGGCCGGAGGCCAGATCTACCCACGTTATGGCAGCGGGGAAGGAGGGGTCGGATCCCTGCGCCAGCGGTGCTTGCGCGAGAACGACAAGGCACACTGATCGGGATGCGCCGAAAGTGGGTAAGAGCCGTCACCGAGGACGAGCGCGTGAACGTTGCACCTTCTCACCTTCCCCGGTGGAGAGGATCCGGCTGGATTTGTGACCAGCGGCGAGCAGAGAGAGAGAGAGTGTGTGGCCACCGTTGTCGTGTTTAGATCTGGAGAGGACGAGACAGTGTGAAGAGAGTAACGCTAGCAAACAAGCACAGAGGCTCCTGCCTATATAGTGGAGTACTAGTTTTCTTTTGTCTAACGGAGCCGTCTTGACCTCGTCAATGACTGTCGAGAAGTCTTCATGTACGTGCCCCGGAGGCGCAGTTGTCGTCATTTTGATCTGATGCACATGATTATAACATATAACACGAAAAAAATGCCACATGATAAGAAACCATAACCTCACTGCCCAAAGGAGATAACATGAATCTCGACGGACAAACTAGACGATGATCAAAGCTCAAATTAAAGATAAACTCATAGAAAAGAGGTCCATCGATGGATGTCCTAATTAACATAGCCGGCTTGACCTAGATGGCATCCGAGTAGTCTTCGTGCATGTGCTCCCAATGACCAGCGCCTTGTGCTACCTCTTGAGCACTGCGTTGGTTTTCCCTTGAAGAGGAAAGGGTGATGCAGCAAAGTAGCGTAAGTATTTCCCTCAGTTTTTTAGAACCATGGTATCAATCCAGTAGGAGGCCACACACGAGTCCCTCGCACCTACACAAACAAATAAATCCTCGCAACCAACACGATAAGGGGTTGTCAATCCCTACACGGTCACTTACGAGAGTGAGATCTAATATATATGATAAGATAATATTTTTGGTATTTTTTATGATAAATATGCAAAGTAAAATAAAAGGCAATAAAAATAACTAAGTGTTGAAATATTAATATGATGGAAAATAGACCCGGGGGCCATAGGTTTCACTAGTGGCTTCTCTCAACAGCATAAGTATTCACGATAGGTAAACAAATTACTGTTGAGTAATTGATAGAATTGAGCATAGTCATGAGAATATCTAGGTATGATCATGTATATAGGCATCACGTCCGAGACAAGTAGACCGACTCTTGCCTGCATCTACTACTATTACTCCACACATCGACAGGTATCCAGCATGCATCTAGAGTATTAAGTTCATAAGAACAGAGTAACGCTTTAAGCAAGATGACATGATGTAGAGGGATAAACTCAAGGAATATGATATAAACCCCATCTTTTTATCCTTGATGGCAACAATACAATACGTGCCTTGCTGCCCCTACTGTCACTAGGAAAGGACACCGCAAGATTGAACCCAAAGCTAAGCACTTCTCCCATTGCAAGAAAGATCAATCTAGTAGGCCAAACCAAACTGATAATTCGAAGAGACTTGCAAAGATAACCAATCATACATAAAAGAATTCAGAGAAGATTCAAATATTGTTCATAGATAAACTTGATCATAAACCCACAATTCATCGGTCTCAACAAACACACCGCAAAAGAACATTACATCGAATAGATCTCCATAAGAGATGGGGAGAACTTTGTATTGAGATCCAAAAAGAGAGAAGAATTCATCTAGCTAGTAACTATGGACCGAAGGTCTGAGGTAAACTACTCACACTTCATCACAGGGGCTATGGTGTTGATGTAGAAGCCCTCCGTGATCGATGCCCCCTCCGACGGAGCTCGGAAAAAGGCCCCAAGATGGGATCTCATGGATACAGAAAGTTACGGCGGTGGAATTAGGGTTTTGGCTCCGTATCTGGTAGTTTGGGGGTACGTAGGTATATATAGGAGGAAGGAGTACGTCAGTGGAGCAACAGGGGGCCCACGAGGGTGGAGGGCGCGCCCAGGGGGGTAGGCACGCCCCCTACATCGTGGCCTCCTGGTTGATGTCTTGACGTAGGGTCCAAGTCCTCTGGATCATGTTCGTTCCGGAAATCACGTTCCCGAAGGTTTCATTCCGTTTGGACTCCGTTTGATATCTTTTCTGTGAAACTCTGAAATAGGCAAAAAAACATCAATTCTGGGCTGGGCCTCCGGTTAATAGGTTAGTCCCAAAAATAATATAAAAGTGTATAATAAAGCCCAATAATGTCCAAAACAGAATATAATATAGCATGGAACAATAAAAAAATAGATACGTTGGAGACGTATCAAGCATCCCCAAGCTTAATTCATGCTCGTACTTGAGTAGGTAAATGATAAAAACAGAATTTTTGATGTGGAATACTACTTGGCATATTTTCAATGTAATTCTTCTTAATTGTGGTATGAATATTCAGATCCGAAAGATTCAAGATAAAAGTTCAATATTGACATAAAAATAATAATACTTCAAGCATACTAACTAAGCAATTATGTCCTCTCAAAATAACGTGGCCAAAGAAAGTTCATCCCCACAAAATCATATAGTTTAGTCATGCTCCATTTTCGTCACACAAGAATGCTCTCATCATTCACAACCCCGATGACAAGCCAAGCAATTGTTTCATACTTTAGTAATCTCAAACTTTTTCAACCTTCACGCAATACATGAGCGTAATCCATGGATATAGCACTATGGGTGGAATAGAATATAATGATGGGGGTTATGTGGAGAAGACAAAAAAGGGAGAAAGTCTCACATCAACGAGGCTAATCAATGAGCTATGGAGATGCCCGTCAATTGATGTTAATGCAAGGAGTAGGGATTGCCATGCAACAGATGCACTAGAGCTATAAATATATGAAAGCTCAACAAAAGAAACTAAGTAGGTGTGCATCCAACTTGCTTTCTCACGAAGACCTAGGGAATTTGAGGAAGCCCATTGTTGGAATATACAAGCCAAGTTCTATACTGAAAAGTTCCCACTAGTATATGAAAGTGACAAAACAAAAGCCTCTCTATCATGAAGATTATGGTGCTACTTTGAAGCACAAGTGTGGTAAAGGATAGTAACATTGTCCCTTCTCTCTTTTTCTCTCATTTTTTGGGCCTTTTGTTTCTTTATGGCCTTTCTCTTTTTTGGGGCCTTCTCTTTTTTTATGGCCTTTCTCTTTTTTGGGGCCTTCTCTTTTTTTTTGGCCTTTCTCTTTTTTTGGGCCTTCTCTTTTTTATGGCCTTTCCTTTTTTCCTCACTTGGGACAATGCTCTAGAAAATGATGATCATCACACTTCTATCTATTTACAACTCAATGATTACAACTCGATACTAAAACAAAGTATGACTCTATATGAATTCCTCCGGCGGTGTACCGGGATATGCAATGAAAAAAAAGAGAGACATGTATGAAAGGATTATGAATGGTAGTTTTGCCACAAATACTATGTCAACTACATGATCATGCAAAGCAATATGACAATGATGAACGTGTCATGATAAACGGAATGGTGGAAAGTTGCATGGCAATATATCTCGGAATGGCTATGGGAATGCCATAATAGGTAGGTATGGTGGCTGTTTTGAGGAAGATATAAGGAGGTTTATGTGTGAAAGAGCGTATCATATCACGGGGTTTGGATGCACTGGCGAAGTTTGCACCAACTCTCAATGTGAGAAAGGGCAATGCACGGTACCGAAGAGGCTAGCAATGATGGAAAGGTGAGAGTGTGTATAATCCATGGACTCAACATTAGTCATAAAGAACTCACATACTTATTGCAAAAATCTACAAGTCATCAAAAACCAATCACTACGCGCATGCTCCTAGGGGGATAGATTGGTAGGGAAAGACCATCGCTCGTTCCCGACCGCCACTCATAAGGAGGACAATCAAAGAACACCTCATGTTCCAAATTTGTTACATAACATTTACCATACGTGCATGCTACAGGACTTGCAAACTTCAACACAAGTATTTTTAAAATTCACAACTACTCAACTAGCACAACTTTGATATCACTACCTCCATGTCTCAAAACAATCATCAAGCATCAAACTTCTCTTAGTATTCAATACACTCATAAGAAAGTTTTTCCTAGTCTTGAATACCTAGCATATTAGTATTATTTAAGTAAATTACCATGATATTTAAGACTCTCAAAATAATCTAAGTGAAGCATTAGAGAATAATAGTTTCTATAAAACAAAACCACCACCGTGCTCTAAAAGATATAAGTGAAGTACTAGAGCAAAAACTATATATCTCAAAAGATATAAGTGAAGCACATAGAGTATTATAATAATTTCCGAATCATGTGTGTCTCTCTCAAAAGGTGTGTACAGCAAGGATGATTGTGGTAAACTAAAAATCAAAGACTCAAATCATACAAGACAATCCAAGCAAAACACATATCATGTGGTGAATAAAAATATAGCTCCAAGTAAAGTTACCGATGGAAGTAGACGAAGGAGGGGATGCCTTCCGGGGCATCCCCAAGCTTTGGCTTTTAGGTGTCCTTAGATTATCTTGGGGTGCCATGGGAATCCCCAAGATTAGTCTCTTTCCACTCCTTGTTCCATAATCCATCAAATCTTCCACCCAAAACTTGAAAACTTCACAACACAAAACTTAAAGTAGAAAATCTTGTGAGCTCCGTTAGCGAAAGAAAACAAAACACCACTTCAATGTACTGTAATGAACTCATTCTTTATATATGTTGGTTTTAAACCTACTGTATTCCAACTTGTCTATGGTTTATAAACTATTTTACTAGCCATAGATTCATTAAAATAAGCAAACAACACACGAAAAACAGAATCTCTCAAAAACAGAACAATCTTTAGTAATCTGTAGCTAACGCAAGATCTGGAAGCCCAAAAATTCTAAAATAAATTGCTGGACGTGAGGAATTTATCTATTAATCATCTTCAAAAATAATTAACTAAATAGCACTTTCCAAATAAAAATGGCAGCAATTCTCGCAAGCGCTAAAGTTTCTGTTTTTTACAGCAAGATTAAAAAGACTTTCCCCAAGTCTTCCCAACGGTTCTACTTGGCACAAACACTAATTAAACACAAAAAACACAGCCAAAACAGAGGCTAGATAAATTATTTATTACTAAACAGGAGCAAAAATCAAGGAAAAAAAATAAAATTGGGTTGCCTCCCAACAAGCGCTATCGTTTAACGCCCCTAGCTAGGCATAAAAAGCAAGGATAGATCTAGGTATTGCCATCTTTGGCAGGCAATCCATAAGTGGCTCTCATAATAGATTCATAAGGTAAGTTAATTTTCTTTCTAGGGAAGTTTTCCGTGCCTTTCCTTAACGGAAATTGGAATCTAATATTCCCTTCCTTCATATCAATAATTGCACCAATCGTTCTAAGGAAAGGTCTACCAAGAATAATAGGACATGAAGGATTGCAATCTATGTCAAGAAGAATAAAATCTACGGGCACATAATTCCTATTTGCAACAATAAGAACATCATTAATTCTTCCCATAGGTTTCTTAATAGTGGAATCCGCAAGGTGCAAGTTTAAAGAGCAATCATCAAAATCACGGAAACCTAGCAAATCACACAAAGTCTTTGGAATCGTGGAAACACTAGCACCCAACTGACACAAAGCATAGCATTCATGATATTTAATTTTCATTTTAATAGTAAGTTCCCACTCATCATAAAGTTTTCTAGGGATAGAAACTTCCAACTCAAGTTTTTCTTCATAAGATTGCATCAAAGCATCAACAATATGTTTAGTGAAAGCTTTATTTTGACTATAAGCATGAGGAGAATTTAGCACGGATTGCAACAAGGAAATACAATATATCAAAGAGCAATTATCATAATTAAATTCCTTGAAATCCAAAATAGTGGGTTCATTAATATTTAAAGTTTTGACTTCTTCAATCCCACTTTTAACAAGTTTAGCATCAAGATCTAAAGACTCCAAATTTTTGGAACGTCTTCTAGGTAAAGGTGGATCATATTCAGTCCCATCATTATCAAGATACATATTGCAAAACAAAGATTTAATAGGGGACACATAAATAACTTTTAGATCTTCATCTTTATTATCATGGAAACTAGAAGAACACGCTTTTATAAAGCAATCTTTCTTAGCACGCATCCTAGCGGTTCTTTCTTTGCACTCATCAATGGAAATTCTCATGGCTTTGAGAGACTCATTGATATCATGCTTAGGTGGAATAGATCTAAGTTTCAAAGAATCAACATCAAGAGAAATTCTATCAACGTTCCTAGCCAACTCATCAGTCTTAAGCAATTTTTCTTCAATCAAAGCATTGAAATTCTTTTGCAAAGTAATAAATTCTTTAATATTAGAGTCAAAATCATAGGACATATTATTATAATTTCCATAAGAATTATTGTAGGAATTACCATAATTATTAGAGGAATTAATAGGATACGACCTAGGATTAAAGTTTCCTCTATACACGTTGTTACCAAAATTATTCCTACCATCAAAATGCACATCCATAGATTCATTATTATTCTCAATCGAAGTAGGCAAAGGCATATCATTAGGATCAGAAGAAACACTTCTATTAGAAAATAATTTCATAAGTTCATCCATCTTTCCACTCAAAACATTAATTTCTTCTATCGCATGCACTTTTTTATTAGTAGATCTTTCAGTGTGCCATTGAGAATAATTAACCATAATATTATCTAGGAGTTTAGTAGCTTCTCCTAAAGTGATTTCCATAAAATTGCCTCCCGCGACCGAATCTAAAATATTTCTACAAGCAAATTTCAATCCGGCATAAAATTTTTGTATAATCATCCACAAATTCAAACCGTGCGTAGGGCAATTACGTATCATTAATTTCATCCTCTCCCAAGCTTGTGCAACATGTTCATGATCAAGTTGCTTAAAATTCATAATATCATTTCTAAGAGAGATAATCTTAGCGGGAGGAAAATACTTAGAGATAAAAGCATCTTTGCACTTATTCCATGAATCAATACTATTCTTAGGCAAAGACGAAAACCAAGCTTTAGCACGATCTCTAAGTGAAAAAGGAAATAGCTTCAATTTAACAATATCATTATCCACATCTTTCTTCTTTTGCATATCACACAAATCAACGAAGCTATTTAGATGGGTAGCGGCATCTTCACTAGGAAGGCCGGCAAATTGATCTTTCATGACAAGATTCAACAAAGCAGCATTGATTTCACAAGATTCAGTTTCGGTAAGAGGAGCAATTGGAGTGATAAGGAAATCATTGTTGTTGGTATTGGTAAAGTCACACAATTTAGTATTATCTTGAGCCATCGTGACAAGCAAGAAATCCAACACACGAGCAAATGAGAGACGGGCAAAAACAGGCAAACGGAAAAGAGAGGGTGAATAAAACGGCAAGGTTGAAGTGGGGGAGAGGAAAATGAGAGGCAAATGGCAAATAATGTAATGCGGGAGATAAGGGTTTGTGATGGGTACTTGGCGTGTTTACTTTTGAGTAGACCTCCCCGGCAACGGCGCCAGAAGTCCTTCTTGCTACCTCTTGAGCACTGCATTGGTTTTCCCTTGAAGAGGAAAGGGTGATGCAGCAAAGTAGCGTAAGTATTTCCCTCGGTTTTTGAGAACCAAGGTATCAATCCAGTAGGAGGCCACGCACGAGTCCCTCGCACCTACACAAACAAATAAATCCTCGCAACCAACGCGATAAGGGGTTGTCAATCCCTACACGGTCGTGAGAGTGAGATCTGATAGATATGATAAGATAATATTTTTGGTATTTTTTATGATAAAGATGCAAAGTAAAATAAAAGGAAATAAAAATAACTAAGTGTTGAAAGATTAATATGATGGAAAATAGACCCGGGGGCCATAGGTTTCACTAGTGGCTTCTCTCAAGAGCATAAGTATTCACGGTGGGTAAACAAATTACTATTGAGCAATTGACAGAGTTGAGCATAGTTATGAGAATATCTAGGTATGATCATGTATATAGGCATCACGTCCGAGACAAGTAGACCGACTCCTGTCTGCATCTACTACTATTACTCCACACATCGACCGCTATCCAGCATGTATCTAGAGTATTAAGTTCATAAGAACAGAGTAACGCTTAAAGCAAGATGACATGATGTAGAGGGATAAACTCATGCAATATGATATAAACCCCATCTTGTTATCCTCGATGGCATCAATACAATACGTGCCTTGCTGCCCCTACTGTCACTGGGAAAGGACACCGCAAGATTGAACCCAAAGCTAAGCACTTCTCCCATTGCAAGAAAGATCAATCTAGTAGGCCAAACCAAACTGATAATTCGAAGAGACTTGCAAAGATAACCAATCATACATAAAAGAATTCAGAGAAGATTCAAATATTGTTCATAGATAAACTTGATCATAAACCCATAATTCATCGGTCTCAACAAACACACCGCAAAAGAAGATTACATCGAATAGATCTCCACGAGAGAGAAGGAGAACTTTGTATTGAGATCCAAAAAGAGAGAAGAAGCCATCTAGCTAGTAACTATGGACCCGAAGGTCTAAGGTAAACTATCCACACTTCATCGGAGGGGCTATGGTGTTGATGTAGAAGCCCTCCGTGATCGATGCCCCCTCCGGCGGAGCTCCGGAAAAGGCCCCAAGATGGGATCTCGTGGATACGGAAAGTTACAGCGGTGGAATTAGGGTTTTGGCTCCGTATCTGGTAGTTTGGGGGTACGTAGGTATATATAGGAGGAAGGAGTACGTCGGTGGAGCAACAGGGGGCCCACGAGGGTGGAGTGCGCGCCCAGGGGGGTAGGCGTGCCCCCCTACCTCGTGGCCTCCTGGTTGATGTCTTGACATAGTGTCCAAGTCCTCTGGATCACGTTCGTTCCGAAAATCACATTCCTGAAGGTTTCATTCCGTTTGGACTCCGTTTGATATTCTTTTTCTGTGAAACTCTGAAATAGGCAAAAAACAACAATTCTGGGCTGGGCCTCCAGTTAATAGGTTAGTCCCAAAAATAATATAAAAGTGTATAATAAAGCCCAATAATGTCCAAAACAGAATATAATATAGCATGGAACAATCAAAAATTATAGATACGTTGGAGACGTATCACCTTGGAGGAACTCGGTTGTCGCTGTTTAACCCTCGCAGTGATCCGAAGCACATGACACCTAATATTGCGAGATGACAAGAAACCTATTTTTAGATTTCTCATCAGAACTACAGCCCTGTACAACACATCCAGCACGATATGTAGACGATATCCAATCCAGGTATGTCTGCTGGAGTCTGGTCACATGCATGGACGTACTGATCTTCCGTGTCATGCAGGGATTGTCCAGGCACCAACGTTTGTACAACACTTCTCTAGTACTATCGCTCGTCTCTCTATTCTATGAACTTACCCGACTTGCGGGGCCGGGGAGTGTGCCTATGGCCGGTTCTCGATTGCGGTCCCACATGTGTGTGCAAATGCAATATGACGCGCATTCCATTTGGAGAGCGGCATGCCAGACCGACCGACTGGCTGGGGTGCGACGCGAATGCGACGGGCGTGCTGTATACTCCATACATGTGTACCGCCATTTTCTTGAGGCTTTGCTCTATGGCGCAATCCATGGATAGAAAATTAGTATACTGTACTATTTAAAAGTCGACGCGAGGCTTTTCCCGCGCGGTAGGCGGGGCATTTCCGCCTAGTTAGTTTGACAGAGACGCGAGATGAGGGAGTAGGCTACTGCAAACATAGGGTAGTGTGATTTGACAGCGAGTTACTGCTGGACAGGTGGAGCCCCATGATTTGACTTGCCATCTTATCATTTTAACTGCGGCGCTACGATCGGCGTGCCTCTCCCAATGCTCCACCATGTAGAGGCTGGCTCTTGCATGAGAGCCCACTCCTCCACTTTTTCCTTGCCTCTTTCCTCCACATATGCAAAAATGCCATGTAAGCGGGCTTATAGCCCACTATTGTACTTGCTCGTATAGGTGCTAAGCCTACCACATAGGCATAAAGTCTAATGTGGCAAGTTAGTTACTCCCTCCATCTAGGTGTTCAAGCCATCTTACGAAAACAAAATAGTCCCAAAACACTTAGGCGTGGTGCATTAACTTCTACTCCCTCTTTTCCCATTTATAAGGCTCCAATCTGAAATCTCATCAATCAAGGCATTGTGTGAGCGGAGGAATGTATCTCGCACTTTACAAAACTACCCCAATTAAACTCATGCATTAAATTGGATTAATTGTAGTGCATGCATGCTTGGCCACTCGATAAGTAGAAACATTACATGCATTGGTGTGTTCCTTTTTAATTCTTACATGCAAAGATTCAATGTGTCTCAGAAACTAAAAATGAGATGGAAATGAGCCCTATAAATTGGAAAAACAAAAAAGTTGAGATAAGCCCTATAAACCGGAAAGGAGGGAGTACATCGTTTCTTGTTTCTTGACATATCAACCAATAAGAGATGTGGGGTGTGCATGCTTTTAATGACTTGAGACTACTCCCTCCTTTCCGGTTTATAGGGCTTATCTCAACTTTTTTGTTTTTCCAATTTATAGGGCTCACCTCCATCTCATTTTTAGTTTCTGAGACACATTAAATCTTTGCATGTAAGAATTAAAAAGGAAAATACTAATGCATGTAATGTTTCTACTTATCTAGTGGCCAAGCATGCATGCACTGCAATTAATCCAAATTAATGCATGAGTTTGATTGGGGTAGTTTTGTAAAGTACGAGATACATTCCTCCACTCACAAAATGCCTTGATTGATGAGATCTCAGATTTGAGCCTTATAAACCGGAAAAGAGGGAGTACCATTTCATTGGAAGAGGTCACTCCTTGGCAAATGAAATAAATACTATGAAGAAAGAGATAGAGAGAAGTAAAAAAATACCCTTATAGCCAACCTTATAGCTAACCTTGTTGTATGAGTGACTAAGTAATGACTATGTATGACATGCCAACATCAGATAGCCTAACACACCATGTTAAATCTCCAAGGGCGCGACCGTGCGAGCGAGGCGACGGTCGTGGTAGGAGCGACCATGATATGGGCTGCTGGCAGCCCTTGGATCTGAGATCGAATGGTCGCATGCTAAGTTGCTGAAAATTTGCAGAATAACCCTGCAGGATAGGATATTCACCCATAGGTCTAGAATCACGCCATGCAACCATTCAATCTCATATCCAAGGGCTCTTGGAAGCCTGTATCATGGGAAAATGGAAAGCTTCGTATCACCTGTAATTTTCCCAACGCTTGACATGACATCAAAAGCCATTTAATTGGGCATCGAGTAGACATGACATCTAATTGGGCCCCCATAGTATTGTGCATGAATCCATTTATCCACCAGGCAAGCTACTACCCTGCCGTTCACACACCCCACTCAGCATTTTTACAATAGAAAAACCGCTGGCAGTTCGCTCCTACTCGTCCCCGGACGTCCTTTAACATTACGATAGTTCGCTCCTAGTCATCCCATCCTTTCACATTACAGTAGTTCCACTAATCCTAACCCTCCTCCCAAATCCATGGCGTCCCAAATCTCCATGATCGGCGGTGAGTACAAGGTTAGAACCATCAGCGGTGATGAGTTCGACGTCATCTACACCCGTTCTTCCACGATGGTGAAAGGATGCCTTGCTCGCTTCAGACCCATGTTCGAAAACTCAAAGGATGAGTGGGACGCTGGGCTAGATGTTGAGTACACCACAGTCCTACAAAGCGAGAACACTCTAAAGGAGGCGGAGAAGAAGAAGCCTGCTGCGATCCAGGTTTGCGTGCATGACTTATGCTTGGTCTACCACATATGCCATGCCGATGTTGAGTGCCAGGATTTTAAGAACTTCCTCAAAGACAGCCGAGTCAAATTCATTACTGTAGACTTTAGGAACGACAAGGAGGTCATGGATCGTATAGGCCTCATTGTAGGCAACCCCTTCGACCTCTAGAAGAAAGGGCTGGTGCCCTCCCGTGATCAGCCTTCAATGCTGACCCTGGCAGGAGCCATGGTTCATCCTTCATACGGTACACTGAAGAAACCTCCGTTCAAGTTTCATCATGCATGGGAGTTGAATGTACTAGATATAGACCACATCCACTATGCTACAATAGATGGCTACCTTTGTTTCAATATCTACAAGGGCTGGATGAAGAGCAAGAGCCAAGTGTGTTGTTCAAGCAAAGAAGTATCGGCCAAGAGGAATAGGGACAAGGACGAAGTCAAGGGCGTGGACGAGGAGTCCAAGTAAGGTGGCAGTGTCATTGCTCATGGTGGTTCTAATAATGAAGTGTCAACTAGATTAGTTGCTTAGTTTAATTTTAGGTGTGCTTGGTTTTATTTGAGGGGTGTGTTGTGCTGAGCCCCCAACATAACTATGTTATGTTCCTTCTTGTTACTTTAACTCTTTAGTACGTACATACTAGTATTTCTTATAGTTCATCTTTTAGTTGGTATAGTACTACCACTCGTTTCTTCACATTATATACGTACAATATATATGGCCAACATCATATAGCCAGCAGTTTAGTTGCTAAAGAATTTCAGGGTGCTTAGTTTTATTTTAGGGGTGTGTTGTGCTGGACACCATTATTGTGACTCAAATCCCATGTTATAATGACATAAATACCGATGGAACAACATGCCAGCTCTCCCTCTATCTCACTACAGTAAAATAAAGTGTGGGCCTACTTGATCCCAACATCGTTCTTATTTTCCTGTAAAATTATTTGCTTGGTTACTCCTAACAAGTGGGGCCACACTTATCATTGTGAGAATCGGCTTATTTTTGTCATATAACATGGTCAACGGGTTTGACGTGAAAATAACAATGTCTAATGGCATTTTTGAGCAAACATCTAACTTAACGATGGCATTTTCGAGATATCTAATTGCATTTTTGAGCAGGCATCTCATGGATCGATGGCATTTTTGAGTAGTTGTAACTTCTAATGCCAAAACTGAGTAGTGATACACAACTAGTGGCATAAATAATAAGAACCCAAGAATTAAATAGGTATGCTAATTTCTTTAATATAATTTAGCACCCCATTTAAGCACGTACTAGCTTTTTTAATAGTAGTATATGCATAATTTGGCGGCGAGCGCTCTCTATATGTACCACCTTTTTTCTTTAATTTCATCTTGTTAGTTTTACTCCATGGCGCAATCCACCGATACTACTACTGTACAAAAGTACACATTTTTTAAAAGGCTAGAGGGTGGGGCAGTCTAGCTTGGTCGGTTTCAAGAGAGGCGAGGGCCTTTGTGATTTGACGGCTCATTACTGATGGAAGGTGGGGCCTTGTGATTTGACTGCTCGTATAAATAGGCCGATGACCTGAGGAGGAGCAAAGAACCATGCGGTATAATCAAGTTTTCCACTAGAGTAGTACGACGGAGGAGCACGAAACACGGCAGCCCAGTGCCATATGGCGATAAAAATGATCTAATTTGCTAGTCATCTCATTGTTAGCATTGTTCTATTCATGCCTCACAGAGAACATGACACATGCGGCGAAACACCCGAAGCAAAAGAAGAAATACAGGAGCAAAATAAGAAGGAAGATTATCACCCCCCAAAAAGAAGGAAGACACACACACACACACACACAAGTCTGGGGCACTGCTCTCTACCAGATGAAGGGTTGCTGACCGCGAAGTCGTAACTTCTTCTTCATCGCCTCCATGACCTCCATCTCCTTTCGCATCTCCTCCGCCATCTTCTTCATTTTGTCCATGACACGGGATTTCTCGACGCGAGCCTTCATCATCTGTTCCACGACCACATTACGTACCTTGACAGCAGCCTGGTGCTCGATGCGGAGCTTCACCAACTCCTCCTTCTATTCCATGACGAGGGCATGCAGCATCTTCATCGAGGAACTACTATTCTCATGCAGCTTTGTCCAGCCGGCGTGCTCCTCCTTCAGCAGGTCGAGCTCGTGGCAGAGCTTTGCCTTGTCCTCCTAAAGTTGTAGGATTTCACCGGTCGCCTTCTTCTCCGAGGCAATGCTCTTCTTCAGCAGCATCACCAAGCCGGCGGTCAACTCCCCCTGCTCATTGAGCTCAGCGGGTATTTCGTTGAGGCTCTCCTTCAGCAGCTCCACCAAGCCGTGGATGAACTCCTTCTACTTATTGAGGTGCTTATTGAGCTGATGGAGCATGCCGGCATGTTTGCCTCCGCCGCTAGGGCGCTCCTGGGAACCATCGCCTTCCCATGACAGATCTTTCGAGGTCTCTACGAGGCGGCGAGCCCTCTCTTTTTTTCCGCGGCCTTGGTGGCCGCTCCCTTGTTACGAGTAGTTCAGATAGTTCTCAACCTAGAGCTCTGCACACCGGCCATGGCAAGGACGGACGAACAAGAAAGACTTATGAGGAGGAAGAGGTAGAGTGATTTTCGTCTAGGTACTAGTTCCCCTTTTTATAACCTAGTACTAGCACTAGTACTAAAACATGCATAGTGGGAACATGTTCAAGTTTGATACGTACTACTAGGTGACTATGTGTGAGTAGGTTTGCACAAAATACGAAGGAGACCAATGGAAGTAGCAACCCATGATTTAACTACTCGCATGCACGCAGTGGAGAAGTAATGTCTTTCTTCCTCCCTCACGTCCACTCAATTTGCATGTGATGTATTAATTGACCATGAATGAAGTGAAGGACTTTACACGCATCAAAGTATCACATGGGGTGGATCTTCGTAGAAAAATGTGTCCCCCTGTGTACCCGTGTGTGCGTGGGAGGGAATGAGTGTGTGTGTGTGTGTGTCTGTGTGTGTGTTTGGCGTGCGTGCACATCTTTGCTTCGTGCATGTACCGCCAGTGTGCCTCAGAGAGGACGAGTACATTCTTCTGGAACCAGCAGCACGTCACTATGATCAATACACACAAGGATGTCACGACAACGCCTCCACATGTGCCACGTGGCTTCATGAACTGTAAGAGAGACACTGTGTAGCGTGCCATTTGAATTCTAATTTACGTGTTTTGCACATACTCGAAGTACTAGTAAGGTACACGTGCATTGCACGCATCAGATTTGGCAACCAAATTATGAATAAATACCACACTATAGCATGTAAGCTTTGAGTCATGTATGCCTAATGTAGACATTCATTTAATTCTTATAGTTCAACTCATTCAAAATCAATTAGTTTTTATTAAAAAGCTTAATCTATTTTATGATTCATGGAATTGTGCGTTGTAAAGCATAAAGTAAAAAAACAAATAATGGCAATTCAACTAGAAAAAAAGTTTGGGCAGTTATGATATGGAAGATTATAGAACAAAGGAGAAGCACTTGTGTTTTGAGGTTTGTGCATTGTGCTTAAGTTCAACCATGGAGTCTTCTAGATTGTACATGTGGCAAAATATGGTGGGGGCTAGAAGATGGTGCAAGGGGCCAAGTGGAGGGAGACTATGAAGGAGTGCACAAGTGCGAGATCGATATTTAAACAGAGGGGGCGGGAACGTGCGCTGTTGCGCATAATGGCGTAGCCATGAAAAATAAATGAGCTAGGGCGCCAAGCATTGCTAATCCTATACGAGGAGGGCCAATTCATCAACTTAAACTATTTTACCAGCAATTATCTAATGATCAAATTCATATTAGCCTCGATATATAGTGATGTTAGGGGGGCAGGGCCCTTGCTGCCCCTGTGTTCGCCACTGTGTGCGCGTCTGAGAGATGAAGCGGAAGGCGTGGATGATGAGAGGGGGACGTTGGATATATAATTAATGTGGGTGTATTAGCTATGTACTCCTATATACAGAGGTGTAGATTGATCGATGTGGACATGGGAAAGAGGGTGAGACCTCACTAGATATATAGATTGATCAGTTTGTGTGGAAAACGATGAAAGACCTAGCTATATACGCACACCCATAGAGGAACATTGATTGTTGCGCATGCACGTGAGAGATAAAGAATGCCAGATATGATGGACAAGGGGAGGTGTGTGTGTGTGTGTGTGCATGCATGGGAGACCAACCTGAAGAAAAAGATTGCATGTGTGCAATGGCTAATGCCGACTAGTAGTGTGTGTTCATGCATGCATGAGAGAAAGTTAGTGGTACAATTATAAAGAGAAGACGACAGTGTGGGTGTAAAAGACTAGGTGAGGTCATAATCAATGTAAACTTGAATTCAAATATTTGAATTAGAGATCGTGATGTTTGAAACCCATGCATGCATGAATATAACTGAGATATGCGCGGTGTGGTTTTGAAACGAGCATGTTGTACTGTATACACATTGAACAAGGTCAGATTGATTTGAATTATAGATATCGATGGCAGACATCGTTTGACCACATTGCATCCGTGGATGGACACACTATTCTAATTGGAGATGATGGGTGGCTTTCGCATCACATATCTATATCTATAACCCTATATATATATATATATATATATATTATTTTATATTTTTTATATAGTATGCGGATAACTTTAACTTTGAAAGATGGTCATTGGATGAAGCCAAGTTGATGGTGCAGAGATGGAAAATTTGAGCACTACTGGCCGTTGGATATCATCTAGATTCCACCAGGTTTTGCCACATGTACAATCAGAAGACTCCATGGTTGAACTTAAGCATAATGCATAAACCTCAAAACACAGGCACTTCTTCTTTGTTCTAGAATCTTTTGTATCAGAATTGCCCAAATGTTTTTCTACATGATTTGCCATTATTTGTTTTCACTTTATGCTTTACAACTCACAATCCATGAATCTTAAAATAGATTAGCTTTCTTATAAAAACTAGATGATTTTGAATGAAATGAACTATAAGAATTAAACGAACATCTACATCATGCATATATAACTCAAAGCTTATATGCTATATTGTGGTATTTATTCCTAAATTGGTTGCTAAATCTCATCCGTGCAATGCACGTGTACCTTACAAGTATAACTAGTGTTTGTGTGTGTGTGTTGTGCGTGTTAAACACATTGTATGTAGTATCATACATGGTTTAGATTCCGAACATCTAGATAGAGTATACATGTACTATGATTTGAATTCAACATAAAATGGATACATATATTTGAATTTGAGATCGTATGTACATGTAGTTCGTATTTATATAGGAATTTATTTCTCCTATACTCATGTCATGTGTTGTGAAGATAATATTTAGATGGTTGTATAACTAACCCGAGTACAATCCCATTCAAACAGGGAAAATGTACTAAAATTTAGTCCATATGCTAGACAACACACATAGTTTTTTATTGTTGAGCGAAGTGCAAATTATTTTGGTACTAAACACGTTATGTTTGTTGTCCCGATTCTTTTAGTTTTTTTGTTGTATTTGAATGCATTTCTAGTAATATAGTAAAACGGGACATGGCTCTCTCTAGTGATGAGGTGCGAATTGTCTTTTTTGGGGTACACGTTAAGCTTGTTTTCCCAAAATTTCAAGCCGCGCCTTTTTATGCCGAAATTTCAACCTAGCATCTCTGTCTATCATGCTGCGAAACTCATGCCTCTTCAACCCGCACCTTGTTACCCCGAAATATTTAAGATATATCTTTGTCTCGTTGTGCTCCGAAAACTCCATCCATCTCAACCCGTGCCTTGCTATCCCAAAATTACAACGCGCGCAAAAACTCCCACCTCCTGCGAAATCCCGACACGTGAAATGTCCGTGATACCCCTGAACCGAAAGAACCGCCTAGCTCAAATTGGTGGGGGTACTTTCATAACTTACCCCACATTTCGGACAAGCGCGTCCCTATGCGATGGTTCCCCTCTCCCATCGCCTCCTTTTCGCCATTCGAAATCCCAGGCCGCCATAACCTCTCCACTCCGGCCGCGAAACCCCACCCTCCTCCGTCCGCCACCTCACCACTGCCCAGCTGGAGCCTCTTCCCCGACGACGTCGTCCACAGCAACACCTCGACGTCCCTCATCCATCGTACCCGATGAGGATCCGTCATCAATCTCGTCGTCCTGCCGGTTCAGCCACCCGATCCTCCACCTCCAAGGAGCTGCCCTGACGTTCCCCTTGTATTTTGCGCCACCTCCATTCTCACACCACCGTCTTCACCTGCACCACCAGAAGAGCATCATCATCACCATTTCCTCGAATGAAGTTGAGGCCTAATCGATGCCACCAAAGAGGTTGTACACTAATCGCCACATTTTCTTCTTCATTCAATCTCACGGTGCTGCCGGCGCTCGGTCCCGAGCCGACATGGCGCGGCTCCATCCACGGCGGCGTCGCCGGCCACTTCCTCCACGGCGTCGCTCCCTCGGCGGCGACGTCCACATCGGTAGGAGCTGTTACTGCTTTGGCTCTCTCTTGCACTGCTACTCTGCTCTTGCTCTCGGTAGCCTTCCTGGTCTGCTCTTGCTCGCGTTGCTACTCTTGCTCTTGCTTGCGATGCTGCTCCAATTTGGCTACACTTCAGTCGACCGAATCGACTTTTGGGTCAGTCAATTTTCAAGGGATGGGGGGGGGGCTCGTCGGAGTTAAGGAAGAACCAGCCGCAGCAGGGAGGGGGGCTTGCCGGAGAGGTACCCCACTATCTATCTTAGGGTTTAGGGTGGGGTGGTGGTCGCCGACGGTGGCGTGGGGATCGCCGGAGAAAAATCTCGGCACGGGGGGGCCTAGAGGGATGATCGGGGCGGCGGCGGACCGGCGGTGGGGAGTGGTTTCGGGGCGGGCAGGGCAGTGGGCGGTGGTTTGGCCGGTGGTGGCTGGCAGCTCAGGGGGGTGGAGGTTTAAGATGAACTGCTACACGACCAGCTGCCCCGGCTCTTGCACGCGGTGCTGCTACTTCTTTTCTGCTACTTGTGGGTTCAGTTTCGACAGCAAAATTCCATTTCGACAGCAAAGTTCAGTTTCGACAGTTAAGTTCAGTTTTGACATTTAAATTCAGTTTCGACAGTTAAGTTCAGAGATGAGCGGTTGATGTATTTTACATCTAGAACTTTGTGGTTATGTATTTTACGTCATTTATTGGAGATGCTATTAGAATTCCACTCAGGTTAACATCGTCTCTCTTGTCCTGCTTTAGCCTCGGCGTCGTACAACTCACCGGAGCTGCTCCAACGACGAAACCCTCCATCACAGCGGACCAGTACCCCGGGCTCCATCTCCAGACGCCTAAGATCTTCTTCCCCTCCTCTGACAGCCAAGTCAGCCGGAGCATCCTCACCGGCCAACCCAATCATGCTTCTTTGCATCCTGTGATCTTCCAATTCTTGTGAACCAAACACCCAGATTGGAAGAAATCCTGTGTTTTTAAATTCTCTATTTTGCATGTGCATCCCTATCCTATTTCTGTCTATTTCCTATCCCTGCATTGTTAGAATCCTCAAATTCAAACAAGCCCTTACACAATTACTTCTCTTACACATATGTGTCAAAGAAAACCTTGTGTGGTTTGTCCTGCTCCTGCTGCATTGTGTTCCACCCCAGCTCAGCTGCTCCAACAACGGAAGGGTTCACCACAGCAGGGATCCGCTCTCCAGACTGTCTTTCGCCGCGTTAGATCTTCTTCCCCGCCGTCGGCAGCCACGACAACTGCATTACCATCATCAACTGAGCAGATGACCTTGAGGACTACACGGGTCCGTAAGAGAGGTCACACTCTTCCATGTCTGCTTACATTATGCATCACTTAATATGATGACATGCTACTTTATCATCGTGTTCACCTATTAGACTCCGAGTCAGGTCCAAACTAATGGTGAAACTTGAGTTGTTAAATGGTTGCGGGGTACATATTGGGGCAGCAATCAGTAATATATGTCTACTGTCTGGTTAATCTCGGGTGTCTACTATGAGTTTCATGTTGGGTGCAAATAAACATTAAAGGAACCATTATCTGTATTTTTTAACTAAAGCTATTATCTGCCTGCTATAATTGGTTTTGGGTCTATCCACAGTTTGCTACCATCACTCTGGATTTGTGCAGGCACTCCTTACATATTCTCACTATGTTTTATTCCTATGCATGTAAGTTATTGTACACAATGGAACTAAACATGTAGAGCAAAAGAGACGAGTCTTGCGTGGCAATAAAATTTCATGCAGACATCGTGCCATGGTGGGCGCAAAGGCAGCCCCCTCCACCCATTTTGGATTGTAATCAAGAGAAAGATAACTGTTCTGAGGGAGATTCAGAAGGAGAAGACCACTCCTATTTACCCCCTGAGGTCTTCGCTCTAAATTGGCATGCTGATGTTGGTAATATTATGCATATGGTGCCTTGCATTGCTTACTTTATACATCAAATATGTCATCTGCTTAGTTTAGACATGCTTTGTGTGAATGCCATCTGTTTAGTTTCTTTATCGTATATGTGAATCATGCAATGCCATCTTGTTTAGCCAGGCATCATATATGTGAATTTTGCAATGCCACCCTGGTTAGCCAGTCATCTTATATATGAATTATATCATGCCATAATTTTTTTATTACGTGTTAAATTTGTCAACAACTTTAGTACATTCAATTACTCTTTCTATGCATCAGCCATTCGACACGGTCATGGAAAAATATGGAGTGGAAACAAGGTCTTCAGATCAGACAATGCTATCTGACGAAGCGCATGTCTTGCTGGTTACGGATAGCTCTTCAGAGGAGGATTCAGAGACAGATGACCAGTCCTATTTCCCCCCGAGGTGCATGCTCTAACTTGGCAGGGTTATGTTTCTCATATCGTGCGTATGGTATCTTGCATTGCTATGTCATTTTCTTAGTTTAGACATGTTTTGTGTGAATGCCACCTATTTAGTGTCTAATTACCATATATGTGAATTATGCAATGCCAACTTGTTGCAAGACATCATATATGTGAATTATGCGATGCTATCTTGTTGCAAGGCATTATATATGTGAATTATGCAATGCCATGCTGTTTAGCCAAGCGTCATATATGTGAATTATATCATGCCGCCCTTTTTTGTATTTCTCATTGAATTTGTAGACAATGTTTGTATATTCAACTGCTCTTCCTGTGCACCAGTCATTTGAATTGGTGATGGAGAAATCTGGAGTGAAAACAAGGTCTTCAGAGTAGACAATGCTACCTACTAAAGCAGATATCTTGCTGGTTACAGATAACTCTTCAGAGGAGGATTTAGAGCAACTCTAGCAGACCCCGCATCCTGCCCCGACCCATAAAATAAGCGCCAAAATGCGGGTTAGGGCTGAATAACCAGCCCGATCAGACCCCGCATCCCGGCCCGGCCCGCAAAAAATTTAGGGGGCGCGGCAAAATCCCGACCCCAACCAGGAAAAACGCGGGTTTCCACCTCGCGGCTGTGGTGCCTTGCATATAAGCGGAAGCGGTTGGTGCGGGGACAATTCATCCCGTGCTTTTTCCCACCAACCACCTCTCCTCTCCCCCTCACGCCGCCGCTGGCCGCCGCCCAAGATTCTGGTGAAAACAGCCGGCAGGAGCAAGCCGGAAGGCCGCCATGCGCACGAGGCCTACCCTCCCTTCCCCCCAGCGTCGGCTGGCCGCCGAATTTGCAGATCTATGGCACTTCATCGCGTGTCAGCGGATTTGGATTTTTTCGACCGCCGGTTGCTGCCCCAAGTGATGGAGTGGTCGGGGAGCCTCTCCCGCAACCCAGGCAAGGGCTCATCGCCGCATGCAGGTACAGTTTTGTCCGGCCATCCACCGGTCTCGGCGCTCGCGCAATGTTTTTGTGGCTTGTTGATGCCGCTCATAGAGTGCGATGACTGCATGCAGAAAGTGCTGCGGCTCACTTCGGGCACACCAAAGCACCCCGAATGGGTGTTCTTCAAATGCGAAAACGACGGGATACGTGCACTTGCGGTAGCTCGTTTCATAGTTCATTCTTTAGTTCAATTGCGGTAGCTCACTTCAAGCTTGCTCATTGTTTTGTGTAGGGTGATGGATGCTCATTTTGGTTTTGGGAAGGCCAATACATTGATTTGTTGATAGAAAGAAACTTAATAGATGTTAGTGCACTCCTTAGTACAATTGAAGGCAATGATGCGGCTGCATGTGCAACTAGAGGGGAAGCAACATTGACTTATTTCGAACCAAAGATGAAGAATGAAGAATGCAAAATCAAGAATCCACCGATCAACAATGAATGCATGGAGAAGATATTAGTCCAACTAGTGGGAGCAGTTATGGAACTTGGAAATCTTCTAAAATGCATACTTGTGGTTCTTGTTTTCTTTGGTCTTGCTATTCTAGCAAAGATTTGGTGATGTCTTTTGTATCCAATGTTGTTGAAAAAGCAAAGAAATGCAATTGCTAGATCAAATTAAGGTGCAAATTTAAGTTTTGCGGGCCGGGAGGAGCTGCACCAGATCAGACGCCGCAAAGCCGACCCATAAAAACGCATATTCCGGGAATATCCTTTTTACGGGTCCATTATGCGGGGTCTGCAACTGCGACCGTCCGCGCCGGCCCGCAAAGGCGTTTTTCCGCAAACTGCAAAAATGTTTTGTGGGCCAGGAGGATGCGGGGTCTGCTAGAGTTGCTCTTAGAGCCAGATGACCAGTCCTATTATCCCCCTGAGGTGTATGCTCAAACTTGGCGGGGTTATATTACTCATATCATGCATATGTTGTATTGCAATGCTTAGGCCCCGTTTGATAACTCGATATTTTCTATGTATTATGAGAATACTACAATTTTTATGATTACCACAGTTTAAATTACTATAAGCTGTTTGGTAACCACACAAAACTGCAATACTAATACTGAAGTATCCCCTAAACCACGATATTTTCTCTGCATAGAAAAAATAGCCCTGGACCTCTTTTTATAAAACAAAGCACGCAAAAAGAACGAGGCCATCCGCTGCCATCGCCGCCCTGTCGTTCGTGGAGGGTGTCTTGGTCGATGGCCTTGAACAAACCAAAAAGGTTCCTCCCACTGCTTCCTCCGATTTTTCGTGAAAGTGTCCGCCCAATCCGTTTTTCTATATGCATCATGGACTGGTGAAAGTGCAATTATCCCTGGGTGGTTTTGGTAATTCCTAACAACATATAGCTCATTGAGCTAACATTATTCCAAGATTAATATTTCAGAAAAAACTCAATGAATGGCATGGCATGGATAAGGAAAGTGGATCCCTCAAAATTCTAAGGACAAAAAGTTTGGCTCAAGCTTGAAGCTCAAGACTCTACATTTTATATTTTAGTGATCCAAGATCACATTGAGTCTATAGGAAAAGCCAATACTATCAAGGAGGGATGAGGTGTTGCTTAATGGCTTGCTTGCTTAAAATGCTTAGTGATATGCTCCAAAATCCTCAACTACCTTCCCACATCCACATATGACCTAAACCAAAAGTCAAACTTGGCCTCACCGATTCTTTCTATCCGGCGCCACCGAGTTTCAAATGTCATAGCCACTGCCACAAACCCTAGGCAAATCGGTCTCACCAATTAGGATCTCGGTCTCACCGAGATGGGATTGTAATATCTCTATTTCCCTTCGTAACGTTTCGGTCTTACAGAGATGAGCGATCGGTCCCACCGAGATTGCAATGTAAACTCTCTGTTTCCCTTTTGTAACATTTCAGTCTCACTGAGATGAGCGAATCGGTCTCACCGAGTTTACCTGACCAACTCTCTGGTTAGCTTATTACCAAAATTGGTCCCACCGAGTTTGTGTAATCGGTCACACCGAGATTACGTTATGCCCTAACCCTAACCATATCGGTCCTACCGAGTTGCATCTCAGTCCCACCGAAAATCCTAACGGTCATTAGGTTTGCTGAATCGGTCCGACCGAGTTTAACCATTCGGTCCCACCGAGTTTGGCAAATTGTGTGTAATGGTTAGATTCTGTGTTGAGGCTATATATACCCCTCCACCCACTCTTCATTCGTGGAGAAAGCCATCAGAACATACCTACACTTCCAATACACATTTTCTGAGAGAGAACCACCTACACTTGTGTTGAGGTCAAGATATTCCATTCCAACCATATGAATCTTGATCTCTAGCCTTCCCCAAGTTGCTTTCCACTCAAATCTTCTTTCCACCAAATCCAAATCCTGTGAGAGAGAGTTGAGTGTTGGGGAGACTATCATTTGAAGCACATGAGCAAGGAGTTCATCATCAACACAGCATTTGTTACTTCTTGGAGAGTGGTGTCTCCTAGATTGGCTAGGTGCCACTTGGGAGCCTCCGACAAGATTGTGGAGTTGAACCAAGGAGTTTGTAAGGGCAAGGAGATCGCCTACTTCATGAAGATCTACCGCTAGTGAGGCAAGTCCTTCGTGGGCGATGGCCGTGATGGAATAGACAAGGTTGCTTCTTCGTGGACCCTTCGTGGGTGGAGCCCTCCGTGGACTCGCATAACCGTTACCCTCTGTGGGTTGAAGTCTCCATCAACATGGATGTACGATAGCACCACCTATCGGAACCACGACAAAACATCCGTGTCTCCAATTGCGTTTGAATCCTCCAAACCCTTCCCTTTACATTCTTGCAAGTTGCATGCTTTACTTTCCACTGCTCATATACTCTTTCGCATGCTTGCTTGAATTGTGTGGAGATTGCTTGGCTTGTGCTAAGATAGCTAAAATCTGCCAAGAACTAAAATTGGAAAAAGGCTAGATTTTTATTTGGTCAAGTAGTCTAATCACCCCCTCTAGACATACTTTCGATCCTACAAGTGGTATCAGAGCTTTGGTCTCCATTTGCTTTGATTTCCATAGCTTTTGGTGGTCATAGCCTTGGTTTCACAACCTAGGATAGTATGGCGTCTAGCGAGGGAAATTATCACCGTAGAGGTCCTTACTTTGATGGTACAAATTTTGCTAGTTGGAAGCATAAGATGAAAATGCATATTCTTGGACATAACCCCGTCGTTTGGGCTATTGTGTGTATTGGCTTGCAAGGTGAATTCTTTGATGGGAAAGAGCCGAACCGTGAAGCTACCGCAGAAGAGTTGAAGATGCTGCAATACAACACTCAAGCTTGTGATATCCTCTTCAACGGATTGTGCCCCGAAGAATTCAACAAAATCAGCCGTCTTGAGAATGCAAAGGAAATTTGGGATACTTTGATTGATATGCACGAAGGTACCGACTCCGTCAAGGAATCCAAATTGGATGTGCTTCAAAGTCAACTTGACAAGTTCAAAATGGAGGATGGTGAAGGTGTCGCTGAAATGTACTCTAGGCTTGCTCTTATCAAAAATGAGATTGCCGGCTTAGGGAGTGAAGAGATGACCGATAGATTCATCATCAAGAAGATCCTAAGAGCCTTGGATGGAAAATATGATACCGTGTGCACATTGATTCAAATGATGCCCAATTACAAAGATCTCAAGCCAATGAAAGTCATCGGAAGAATTGTTGCTCATGAGATGTCACTCAAGGATAAAGAGGAACTTCACAACGAATCAAGTGGTGCTTACAAAGCCTCATGTGAAGCCCCCACATCATCGAGTGAGAAACAAACCTTCAATGAAGAATTGAGCTTAATGGTGAAGAACTTCAACAAGTTCTACAAGAGTAGAAGCAAAGAGAGAAGCTCCAAGTCAAGGTCCTACAATGACAAAAGATCTTCTAGTCGAGAGCGAAATTGCTACAATTGTGGAAGGCCCGGACACTATTCCAATGAGTGTACGGCCCCCTACAAGAGAAGAGAAGATTCTCCCAAGAGAAGAAGTAGAAGAGAAGAATCACCATCTAGAGAAAGAAGGAGTAGAGATGATTGTATGAACGAAGACCCTCACGGAGAAGCAAGGATTCGGAAAGAAAGGACAAGTCATCAAGGAGCTACACAAAACAAAGACATCAATCTCATGTTGGTGAATGGGTATCCGGCTCCGACTCCGACAACCACTCCGAGAGAAGCTATCACTCCGACTCCGAATATACTCAAGATGAAGGTGTTACCGGTCTAGCACTTGTGACAACCAACTCCTATGACATATTTGACTCACCAAATGAAGGAGTTGGAACATGCTTCATGGCTAAAGGCCCAAAGGTATCACACCCCGAGTATGTTGATTTCAATAGTGATGAAGATGACTTGTTAGGTGATGATGATTTACTTGTTGACAACTCTAGTGATGAATACAATGATGAAACGTCAATTAATCATGCTAATCAAGATAAAACGAATGACAATGATAAGGAGAAGAGTGAGTCTCTAACTAAAGAACTAAACACTCTTAAGTTAGATCATGAAACTATCTTAGGAGATCATCAAGAACTTTTAAAGACTCATGAGAAATTACGCTTTGAAAAGCTCAACCTTGAGCAAGAGTATGAGTTCTTAAAAGCAATCAATGATGATCTTCGTAAGAAAAGTTCTTCTTACATTGCCAAGCGTTTACTCTTATCCACTTACATGCCTCAAGTCAAGTCTAATAACAAGAACAAGAAAGATTCTTCCTCTAGTAGTAACAATAATCATGCTAAATCCAATATTGTTGCTTCTAGTAGTTCTCTTGATTCCACTAATGATTCTCTCAGCCAAGTTACACTTGAGCAAGAAAATAGCTTATTGAAGGGAATTATAGAGAAAGGTGTTTACAAGAGCCTTGCCGGAAGTAAGCAATTCGAGGAAATTGTACGCAAGCAAGGAAGGCACTGGAAGAATCAAGGTGTTGGTTTTGAACGGAAGTTCAATGCCAATGGAGTTGAGTGGGAAGAAGATCAATACCCCAAGATGAAGTTTGTTCCTCAACAAGAGAAGTATGATCCTACTTCTCTCAAAGGGACACAAGCTCAAGATGATCTTCCACCACAAGACCACAAGCAAAAAGGCAAGGAAAGCTTCAAGAGGAAATTGATGCATTTTAAGAAGCTCCTAAGGCCTTGGTCAAGTGGGTTCCCAAGACTACTTCAAGTTCCACTTCATCAAGTACAACTACAACACCGAGGAATCCCATCAAGATGGTGTGGATCCCGAAGAAGAAGAACTAGAGAGTTCTTGAGGGTGACTCCGCCAACATACTTCACTCTTATCATCTTGGCAAGAACAAGTGCAATCAACTTCCACATATTGCACTAGTTCAAGGTGTCACAAACCCTCTTGTTGGTAAGACAAGGGACAAGGTAACCTAAAAAAGCTTTCATAGACATTATATTGTGTGTGCATCACTTTATGTCTATGGATATCCTTGTTTGTTCCTTGTGGGACTAACCCATGTAGGTATTGAAAGTGTAACTCACTCCAATGGATAGCTTCAAATGATCTACATCAACATTGAGCATCCACATCTTCAACATCTACATGAAGTCATCATCGACAAAACCCAAGGTTAGTTCATCCCTCTTAGGGGAGGATCTCACATCTAGGGGGAGCTTTACTCTAAGAATTGAGCTAAAGCAACTCTAATGGTGTGAACACAACAAATGCTTTATGTAAAAGTGGTAACCCCCCTTGTGCTTAAACGATCAGTATGACCTATGATCAAATGTTCTCATTTGACTCCTAAGTCAATATACTCATATATAGATGACCTAGTCATCGCAAATTGTTTGATAGATGCTAGAATTGGTTGTGCATGCTTTGCCACATATTTCAATTGCCATTTTATTGTGTGAGCATGTTGATTGCATATTTCACTCATTCGAGGACATCCACTTGTTGTTTTGATTGATTGTTTTTCTTTTCTTTTGCCAAGTGGATGGACAAGAATGCCTAAGAACCCTCTCTAGCTATCTATGCTTTTCTCGTCTCAAACTCTATTCATGCTACATCACAAAATTTGATCAAGTCAGATTTGAACCACTCTGTGTGAGGAGCACTCGGAGTCCCCAATTCGTCATAGACTTAAACTTCCAAAACTTCTTTGTGCATTTCGGTCTGACCGATTCCTCCATTTCGGTCATACCGAGATCACTAAGTCGATCTAGGTTTTCAATCTCGGTGCAACCGATTTGAACCTTTTGGTCACATCGAGTTTCAGTAACTGCTTGCAGTTATGAATCTCGGTGCCACCGAGTTGTTCCACTCGGTAACACCGACAGGGTCGGGCTATATATACTCACGGGCAAAATTTTGGAAATTTCTCCGAAACCCCTTCGCCCGTGCATAGCTCGCTCTACCTCCTGGGTCTCCGGATCGTCCTCCTCGTCACCAGCCGCCTCCTGTCGCTGGTCTCCGCCGCCGTCAACGGAATTCTTCCCCGCCATTGCCGCCGTAGCGAGTTCATCGCTGAACTAGGGTATGGACTCGATCACAGTGCTATCCCCGTCCGATTCCTAGCACATTGTGTTCATTATGATTCTTACCATGATTGAAACGATCTTATCCAGTCAAAACACTCCGTAGATTAGAGTTTAATTGAAAATTTAGGGTTAGGTTTCCGCCAAAACCATCTCGGACCCACCGAGTTGTGGAACTCGGTACCACCGATTCGGCTCAAGCCATTGCACATGTAATTTTCGGTCTGACCGAGAATTACAAATCGGTGTGACCAAGTTCAGGACTTTGTGAAACCCTAGCAGTCTCGATGCCACCGAACTGTGACTCGGTCTGACCGAGTTCACTAGTTTAGGTTCCAACAGCTGCTTCGGTATCACTGAGTTTACAAATCGGTTGATCCGAAATGCTTTCTGTGGAAAACTAAAACTAAGTTTTTTACTCATTCTTTTGCAAAAACATCTGCATTTTGTGATGCTCATCCACTCTATATCATCTATATCTATTCACAGGGTCTGCTGTCAGTGTTTGCAATATGTCTGATCAGAGTGACAGCCAGAACAGGTCAGAGGAGCAGGTTCACCTGAGTGAGGGCACTAGTCCCTCTAGCAGTTCAGATGATGATAGAAGGAGCACTCCCAGCAACTTGCCCAAAGCTGCCACCAGAACAAGGAAGAAGAAAACTTCAGAGTCTGAGGATGAAGACTATGTGGCCACTGAGGATGATGCCACATCAAAGAAGAAAGTGATCAAGAAGGAGTACAGCTCAGCTGCAGTTAAGCCAGGGATGAAGATCAAAAGGCCAGCAGGAAGACAACCCATGTCAAAGGCCAGAGCATCTACTCAAGTCCCTTTGGGATCTGAACCCAAAGAGGCTGCTGCAGAAGGGAAGAAAAGGAAGGAAAGGGTCAAGAAGACCATGGCCAGAGTGATTGGAAAGGCTTCCATGATGGAAGAAGAAGAAGAAGAAGAAGAGGTTCCTGCACCAGCACCCAAGGCACAGAAGCTTATGGGTGATGCTATCAGGATAGGGGCTGCTTCATCAAAGCCCAAAGAAGCACCCAAAGCAGCCTCCAAGCCCAAGAGTGCACCTAAGAGAAATACCAGGAGTATACCAGCTGCTGAGAAGAATAAGGCCCTAGTGCCTGAAGTTGCTGCTGATGAAGATGATGAAGGACAAGTCCTGAGAAAGCTCAAACCCAAGATTCCGGACCACAATGATGCTCATCCTGTGGCTGAGAACATGAAGATCAGGAGAGACTTACGGTTGAGGCTATGGAGAGAGACAGATCCATATGCTACCAGGAGAAGGACTGCTGTTGATTACAGGTTCCACACAAAGGAACAGCAGGACTTCTATGAGACAATCTTGTTGGACAAGAAGCCTATAGTGTGTGAAATGAGGTGGGTTGACTGGAAGTATATCAAGGAAAATGAGGAACACTATCCTGGTGTGTTTGACAGCTTCAGTGCTTGTGGAGTTGCACACGTTGTTGGGCAGAAGCTCACAAAGTGGAATGAGGAGCTCATAATGCAATTCTACTCCACAGCACACTTCTATCCGGATGGCAGGATAGTATGGATGTCTGAAGGTACAAGGTACCACAACTATTGAGGAATGGGCAAATCTGATCAATGCTCCTAAGGAAGAAGAAGATGACTTGGATGTCTATGCCAAGTGATAAGGCACAAACTAGTGAAACGCTAATTCGTGTGTGTAGTCGGTCCGATCTATCACGATACTCAATGAAATCAGCAGTAGATGTAGGAAAGATGTAGACACCCAAAGACCAAGCAAGATGCAAGAACTAGGGTTGAGGACTCGCGTAAGAGACGATGCAGATCAACTCTTTCGCACGGCAACGCGCTATCACATATCAGCGTAGGAACAGAAAACTTTGGTGCCCCTCGACATGAGGCTTTTCTGGTATTTTATTATCCAATGCAAAACTAACTCCCTCACAACGGCCCCAACCAGCCCTTTTTATAGGCAACACAAAGACTTGAGACACGCACTATGTTAACGTAGCAGACTAGGACTCTCCAAACGAAACTAATCAAGGATTTAACTAATTAATTATTCGGCACCTTTGATTACCTTGGACTCTATCTAGACTTGAATTCCTCACGTAAGTAGTGCTTTACCAATAAAAAAACGCCATGCACTGTGTATGCTTATCATGATGTGTCACGTAGCAGCTCTGAGCCCTGAACTTGCTCGTTTCTTCCCGGCCGATCAGATCAAGACTTTTTCTGGCGGAGTTCTAAAATTTGGTCTAACTTCTTCCAGCTGTGGAGGAACCTTGAATATCAGCGGACCAGTCTGTATAGCACATGGAAAAGCCCCTAAAATACCAGCTTCTTTCCTCTTTGGTACTGTCACAGTCAACTTCTCATGCACAGGTGCAACTTGAATATTTTTTAGACAAGTAACTGTAGTTTTGGCACAAATGGTCACATCATCCTCCCCCTCTTGAAATGAAGTCATCCTCGGCTTCAAGATATTTTTAGGGACCTTGCAGACATCGCTCTTGATAGCACTGCCGAACATCGGCTGCAACACACGTCGCCTTCCGGAGTCCCAAAAAGAATAAGTGTTAGACCTTCCCTCATGTATAGCGCGATGATCATATTGCCATGGCCTCCCCAATAACAAGTGACATGCATTCATGGGCAGAACATCATAGATAACTGTGTCGGTATAATTTCCAACTGAAAAATTGACGCCCACCTTGTGTGTAACTTTCAATTTCCCCGACTGATATAACCATTCAACGCAATGGGGTTGTGGGTGCTTCTAGGTAGGCAAAGCTAAAACATCCACCAAGTCCTTGCTAACCCCGTTAGTGTAGCTTCCTACATCTATGATCAACTTACATTTAGTGTTGTTGATTTTGCACTGAGTTTAAAAAATATTCCATCGCTGCCCCTTATCCTCAATGCGATCTTCTTGCACCCGTTGCACCATCAAAGACGGATATGATTCAGCAGCTTCAAAACTCGCAACCACATTTTCAACATCTTCAGATTTTGCACTAGAAGTGTCAGAAACTGCCTCTTCATCACTAGCGGATGCATAGCCATCTCTTGTGAGCAACACTCTTTTCTCATTAGGACATTCACGTCTCATATGCCCCCTTCCTCCATACTTGAAACACTCTATATTACTAGTACGTGTGGCTAACTGCGCACTAGAATCAACTCTCGGCAATCCTGATTTTAAAGCATCCTTTTGCACGGAAGCTTGAGGGCGATTAGATGTTGCTGTCCTAGAGCTAGGACTGACATCCTCACTCTTATGTTGCGAGTGTCGCCATGTGTTCAAAGTGGTACTAGGAACTGTGCTGACTTGGCGTCGCATAATCTGTTGTTCCGCCCGCACAGCTTGGTGCACAAGATCTTGTATGTTGTAACAGACCACCATCTCAACACGATCCTGCACCTCAATATTTAGACCATTAAAGAAACATGCCATAGTCGCCTCCGGATCCTCCGTTGTCCCTGTACGTATCATAAGCAATTCCATCTCGTTGTAATATTCATCAACAATCATATTACCCTGAGAGAGCCGCTGCAACTTGTTGTACATATCTCTTTTATAGTGCTCAGGAACAAAACGTCGCCTCATGAATTCTTTCATACCTCGCCAAGTCATCGGCCGATGTCTTGAATGACAAATTTGATTCCACCAAATTAGCGCGTAACCGGTGAACTCAATTCCAGCAAGTTGAACTTTCTTCTCCTCGCTATAATGATGGGCATCAAAAATTTGAGCAACACGCATCTCCCACTCCAAATAGCCTTCTGGTTCGCACTTGCCGGAGAACGAAGGGATTGAAATTTTTATGCGCCCAATTCCATCATCCAAAGGCACACGCACAGCTTGACCAACTCGGTCATGCACTCCACCACGAATAGAAGTTTCAGGACGAGGCTCATAGTGTCGTGGTCGTGGCGCGTACCCCGTTGCCTCATGGTCAACACCGTCATCGAGGCCATCATCTCCAGCATGTATTTGTGGCGCCAGACGACGATCTAGCATGCCGGCATGTCTGTCACAAATCGGTGGTGCATAAAGCAGTGGAGCAGCTGGAGCAGTCTGTGGTGGTGCAGAATTCGTTGCCGGCATATTGATGATGTCTGCCAAACGATCAAACCGAGTGATCAGGACATCTATCCTTTTGCCGAGCGCATCATGACATTGCTTGATGTAGTTGCATGTGTGGTCAAAACCATCCCAAATATTTTGCGGAATATCATCTGCATACACTGGACGTACTATTTCCTCAGAATCAGCAGCAACCTCGTCACCCTTGTTGACCGAGGTTGACATCTTGATCAACACAGTACCGTGAACAACCTTAGCTCTGAATACCACTTGATAAGGCACAAACTAGTGAAACGCTAATTCGTGTGTGTAGTCGGTCCGATCTTTCACGATACTCAATGAAATCAGCAGTAGATGTAGAAAAGATGTAGACACCCAAAGCCAAGCAGAGGACTCGCGTAAGAGACGATGCAGATCAACTCTTCCGCACGGCAACGCGCTATCACAGATCAGCGTAGGAACATAAAACTTTGGTGCCCCTCGACATGAGGCTTTTCTGGTATTTTATTATCCAATGCAAAACTAACTCCCTCACAACGGCTGCAGCCAGCCCTTTTTATAGGCAACACAAAGACTTGAGACACGCGCTATGTAAACATAGCAGACTAGGACTCTCCTAACGAAACTAATCAAGGATTTAACTAATTAATTATTCGGCACCATTGATTACCTTGGACTCTATCTAGACTTGAATTCCACACGTAAGTAGTACTTGACCAATAAAAGAAATGCCATGCACTGTGTATGCTTATCACGATGTGTCACGTAGCAGCTCTGAGCCCTGAACTTGCTCGTTTCTTCCCGGCCGATCAGATCAAGAATTTTTCTGGCGGAGTTCTAAAATTTGGTCTAACTTCTTCCAGCTATGGAGGAACCTTGAATATCAGTGAACCAATCTGTATAGCACATGGAAAAGCCCCTAAAATACTAGCTTCTTTCCCCTTTGGTACTGTCACAGTCAACTTCTCATGCACAGGTGCAACTTGAATATTTTTTAGACAAGTAACTGTAGTTTTGGCACAGATGGTCACATCACCAAGAAGAAGATGGATCACAACTCTATGGCAAACATGTAGAAGGAGATTCCTGAAGATGATCTTGAGACTCAGCAGTTTGGGTCGGTAAAACACTTGCTGTCAGGGCTGCCTACAATCAATTGGATCCTTAGGCACACTCTCTTTCCCAAGTCTGGTAATCACAGAATGATCAGAGGCCATGCAATTAACTTTCTACATATATTTGATGTGCCACAGAAGTTCAAGGTCATGAGCCTTATAGTTGAGACTATCAAGAGGACTGCAGCTGACCAGAAAAGAAGTTGTGGATATGCCCCACAGATCTAGGAGTTGATAAACTCAAAGATGGGCACAGACACATACTTGTTGGATAAGGAACACTTGCCTATCTATCCTGACTTTGAGGACAATCAAGTTGTGATGAATGAGAATGAACCATCATCAGTACAAGCTCAAGAGAAGAAGGAGAAAGCAAAGAAAGAGAAGGCTGCCAAGATGCCAACTCAAGAGGAGGCATCTGAGTACATTTTGAAAAGCAAGCAAGATCAGCTTGGTTATTTGATAGCATCCACTCTGAGGATTGAGAAGGGGTTGGCCACCTTGACTCAAAACCAGGAGAGCTTGGAAAGAATCGTGGAGCAAAAATTCTATGACTTGGATGTGAAGGTAACTGAGATTCAGTCAGTTGTTGAGCAGCTACAGGATGACATGCAGGAGAGGAAGGGTAGAACAACCACTGATGCATTTGCCAGACTGCCTAGAGCTCAGAGGTCAACTGCAGTACCTGTTCCAGACACTAGAGCCACTTCATCTGCACCAGCTACAGCTTCAACGCAACCAGCTCCAGCACCAACTCCATCAGCTCCATCCACATCAACTGAAGCCTTTGTCCTTGGCGTTCTCCGGACACCACCACCTGAAGACCAAGCCTGAGAGACATTTTAGTGCTATGCGTTTTCTATGAACTTTTTGGTAACTTGTTGCAAAAGGGGGAGAAAAATGTATAGATCATAGGCTTCGAGAGAAGGAGTTTGCTTTTGTTCTCTCTTGTCTTCTTGGTTGAACTTTGGTTGTTTTTTGATTGCTTGAGATACTATGCTATTATCTGTGAGACATCAATGATCATGTGGTTGATCATAAGCTACACTTATGCTTCTTAGATGATATTATCTTACTTATCCTTATATTATCATTCACTTTGCTTGGTGATGAGTGCATGTATTTAATTCTTATCATTTTGAGCGCTCCACCAAGATGTATGTGACATGGAAGAGTAACCCATGATCCTAACTCATTGTGCATTTGCAGTCCAAAGCAAATCTTAAGATATGCACAAATTTAGGGGGAGCTCTTGCTTTTCACATACTTCTCAAAGCGACAATATCTTTCACTCTTATTATCATTTGTCGAAGCTTTGATCTATATGTTGTCATCAATTACCAAAAAGGGGGAGATTGAAAGTGCAACTATCCCTGGGTGGTTTTGGTAATTCCAAACAACATATAGCTCATTGAGCTAACATTATTCCAAGATTAATATTTCAGGAAAAGCTCAATGAATGGCATGGCATGGATAAGGAAAGTGGATCCCTCAAAATTCTAAGGACAAAAAGTTTGGCTCAAGCTTGAAGCTCAAGACTCTACATTTTATATTTTAGTGATCCAAGATCACATTGAGTCTATAGGAAAAGCCAATACTATCAAGGAGGGATGAGGTGTTTCTTAATGGCTTGCTTGCTCAAAGTGCTTAGTGATATGCTCCAAAATCCTCAACTACCTTCCCACATCCACATATGACCTAAACCAAAAGTCAAACTCGGCCCCACCGATTCTTTCTATCCGGCGCCACCGAGTTTCAAATGTCATAGCCACTGCCACAAACCCTAGGCAAATCGGTCTCACCGATAGGGATCTTGGTCTCACCGAGATGGGATTGTAATCTCTCTGTTTCCCTTCATAACGTTTTGGTCTTACCGAGATGAGCGATCAGTCCCACCGAGATTGCAATGTAAACTCTCTGTTTCCGTTTTGCAACATTTCGGTCTCACCGAGATGAGCGAATCGGTCCCATCGAGTTTACTTGACCAACTCTCTGGTTAGCTTATTACCAAAATCGGTCCCACCAAGTTTGTGTAATCGGTCACACTGAGATTACGTTATGCCCTAACCATATCGGTCCTACCGAGTTGCATCTCAGTCCCACTGAAAATCCTAACGGTCACTAGGTTTGCCGAATCGGTCCGACCGAGTTTAACCATTCGGTCCCACCGAGTTTGGCAAATTGTGTGTAACGGTTAGATTCTGTGTGGAGGCTATATATACCCCTCCACCCACTCTTCATTCATGGAGAAAGCCATCAGAACATACCTACACTTCCAATACACATTTTCTGAGAGAGAACCACCTACACTTGTGTTGAGGTCAAGATATTCCATTCCAACCATATGAATCTTGATCTCTAGCCTTCCCCAAGTTGCTTTCCACTCAAATCTTCTTTCCACCAAATCCAAATCCTGTGAGAGAGAGTTGAGTGTTGGGGAGACTATCATTTGAAGCACAAGAGCAAGGAGTTCATCATCAACACACCATTTGTTACTTCTTGGAGAGTGGTGTCTCCTAGATTGGCTAGGTGTCACTTGGGAGCGATTGTGGAGTTGAACCAAGGAGTTTGTAAGGGCAAGGAGATCGCCTACTTCGTGAAGATCTACCGCTAGTGAGGCAAGTCCTTCGTGGGCGACGGCCATGATGGAATAGATAAGGTTGCTTCTTCGTGGACCCTTCGTGGGTGGAGCCCTCCGTGGACTCGCGCAACCGTTACCCTCCGTGGGTTGAAGTCTCCATCAACGTGGATGTACGATAGCACCACCTATCGGAACCACGACAAAACATCCGTTTCACCAATTGCGTTTGAATCCTCCAAACCCTTCCCTTTACATTCTTGCAAGTTGCATGCTTTACTTTCCGCTGCTCATATACTCTTTCGCATGCTTGCTTGAATTGTGTGGAGATTGCTTGACTTGTGCTAAGATAGCTAAAATCTGCCAAGAACTAAAATTGGCAAAAGGCTAGATTTTTATTTGGTCAAGTAGTCTAATCACCCCCCTCTAGACATACTTTCGATCCTACAACTGGCTGGCCGGGATGACCAAGCGGTTCTCGTCCATGTGCCACTCTGCTTTGCATGGTGCGCTGCCGGCATAGTCGTGTTGCAGAGCGTCAGGTCTTTGTTCCGCGCCAGTACGTTGTACTAGTTGGATTGCATCCTTGGTGACTCTAAAATCGAGCTTGTCCATCCGATTCAATTAGTCCATGGTTGTATTAGTTTGTGCATTCTGGTGCTTTGTGCATGGCTGTTCATCAACTTGCAACTCTAGCTAGCTAGCAATGCAAGAGTTTGCAAGCTAGTTAAATTTTAGCTGGCGCGTATAAGCTCTTGCCAAATAGGTGCACAGTATTCCTAATACTTTAAAATACTTTGTTATATCAAAACTGTGGTTTTTTGTACCTATAAATTAAATTACTGTAGCTTTCAATACTTTGGTTTTTACAATACTATGCTATCAAACACAGCCTTAGTTTTTACATCATATACACAATGTTGAATGTCATCTCCTTAGTTGACACATCATATATGCGATTGCCCTTTGCTCACTTTCTTAGTATATAAATCATATATTTGAATTATATCATGCCATTATGTTTACATAGATAGCATGTATCTAAATTATGGCATGCCAACCCATTTTCTAAAGACATAATATAGTTATATCATCTCATCCTGTTTACATAGTCATCATATTTTGAATTATGTCATTCTATCCGTGAACTATATCATGCCATCATATTTCCATCGACGGCATGTTTGTGATTTATGGCATGCCAACCACTTTAATAGACACATCGTATAGTTACATCATGTCATCCTGTTTACATAGTCATCATATTTTGAAGTATGTCATTCTATCCTGTTAGTTAGCCATCATACATGTGAAATTGTGTCATGCTATCCTATTTAATTAGCCATCATATATGTGAAATTATATCCTGCTATTCTGTCTGGTTAGACAACATGAATGTGAATTATTTCATGCCATGCTTTCTTCCCTACTGTCCATTGCACCATCTTACAATGTATGTACATTCAATTACTTTTCTTGTTTATCAGCCATTTCAATTGGAGGGGGTGATGGAAGTATCTGTGGGAGTAAAAGCACGGTCTTCAGAAAAGATCGTGCTACCTGTCGATGCAGATAGAACCACGGTTGTACTTGCCCAAGAACCAGCCCCACCATACATAACCCAGACTCACGCAGATTGTACCCCTACCCAGTTGGACAGAGAACCAGCTGCACCGCTTCTAACCCCAACCCCAGCAGATAGTAACCCAGTTCCAGTTGAGACAACACCGTCTCCACCAAAGAGCACCCAAACAGTTGCAGTTAGTAAGGCAACTGCAGTGCCCAAAGCACGAGGACCACCACTCCGAACCCCAAGTCAACGCTTAAAGTAGAAGAAGAATTGTTCTCAGGTCAGGTCCGTAGCTATGGTTCATACTACTTTGCTCTTGCAGCACTGTATTTACTCATACCAACTAATTTCAAACTTGAAGGATGCAACTGAAACTCCAATAGTGCAACAGGTATGTTTTAAACCTGTTTCTTTAACGTGTTTGTTGTGGTAACTTGCTCTATGTTGATTTCAGTTTCAATTGAATAAATAGTTATGTTCTCATGCCATGCACATTACAAGTGTTGTTATTGTTGTGTAGTTTCCCACACTTATACTCTGTCTATGCTGCTTTGTCTTAAATAGATATGATTCGAACTGTCTCTATCTTGTTTTGGCAACATAAACTAGAATGATATAGACCATACAGTGACCGTACTACATAGATATATGTTTGTTTCATGTTGTTGTCCTTTCCACCTTACTACTGAACTGGTTTACCAAAATGAGTTTCATATGCAACATTCTAAACATGTGATGTCTTTGTTTGTTTGTCTTTTAGAACGCGGATAAAATATTGGAGAAGAGTACCCCGTTATGCAATGGTAAAGGAAGTAATGCAAATAAGGTTCAAGATAGTGAGACATCCTTGTTGGTCTCCAAGAAAGCTGATAAAAACTATATTGAAGACACTGAGACAACCCCAAAGTCATGTCTTGATGTAGTGTTCGAGTTACTGGCTACTACGAACTGCTGGCACCAGCTCTTTGAACTCACTGCCTGAATCAGTCCGGCTTCTTGAGTCTCAACTTCAAGTTGAAAGACATCGATCAGATGTTATGCGACAGGAAGCCGAAGGACTGAGGAAGTCCCTGCAGAATTCAGATGCATACTTTGTGGTGCAATAGCAAGTGCTAGAGGATTTAAGCGCCAAACAAGAGAAAGTTAATAAGCTTGTTAAGCATCTTGCCAGCATTATGGGTACCCAGGATATTGTTTCTTGAGATCTTCTGAAGTGGTTTCAGTTCTAGACTTGTTTTGTTGTGGTGTTTATTTGCACTGGTCGCCAACTTTAACAACCAGTGTATATGATATGCGGCTTCGTTCCCTATATTTGCACTGGTGGCGAACTTTGATGCCCAGTGGATGTAATATGTGTAATAGCTATGATAGCCTAGCGTAAGTTGCTTGCTTATTTATTTCCTTGTTGTCTTGTTTATTTGTTTGCTTGTAGTCAGTGCAGTTCTTTTTCCATGGTTTGCTCATGGCCGCAATAACCTATTTTTAAAAACTAGGCCACAATAACCATGGGCTACATATTTATTGTAGTTACCATGGGCCTCCTAAGGGGCGTAGAAACAATGGGCCTTCTAAGGGTCGTAGAAACAATGGGCCCTCTACAGGCCGTAGAATCAATGGGCCTGCTACGGGACGTATGATCGATCGGCCAAACATGGGCCAATAACAGACAGCATTATGGGTCGTAAACCTGCTAGATTTGGAATCGTCCGTTCATGGGCCGACCATAACGGTGTTGGGGAATGTAGCAGAATTTTAAAATTTCCTACGCATCACCAAGATCAATCTATGGAGTCATCTAGCAACGAGGGAGAGGGGAGTGCATCTACATTCCCTTGTAGATTGCGAGCGGAAGCGTTCAAGAGAACGGGGCTGATGGAGTTGTACTCGTCGTGATCCAAATCACCGATGACCGAGTGCCGAACGGACGGCACCTCCGCGTTCAACACACATACGGTTGGGGAAGACGTCTCCTCCTTCTTGATCCAGCAAGGGAACGAGAGGTTGATGGAGATCCAGCAGCACAACGGCGTGGTGGTGGAAGCAGCGGTGATCTCGGCAGGGCTTCACCAAGCTCTAACTAGAGGGAGAGGTGTTACGAGGGGAGAGGGAGGCACCAGGGGCTTGGGTGCGGCTGCCCTCCCTCCCCCTCACTATATATAGAGCCCCTAGGGGGGCGCCGGCCCTAGGAGATCCCATCTCCAAGGGGGGCGGCGGCCAAGGGAGGACTTGCCCCCCAAGTTAGGTGGGGCGCCCCCCACCCCTAGGGTTTCCAACCCTAGGCGCAGGTGGAGCCCCATGGGGGGCACACCAGCCCACCAGGGGCTGGTTCCCCTCCCACTTAAGCCCATGGGGACCTCCAGGATAGGTGGCCCCACCCGATGGACCCCTGGGACCCTTCCGGTGGTCCCGGTACAATACCGATTACCCCCGAAACTTTCCCGATGGCCGAAACTGGACTTCCTATATATAATTATTCACCTCCGGACCATTCCGGAACTCCTCGTGACGTCCGGGATCTCATCCGGGACTCCGAACAACTTTTGGGTTACCGCATACTAATATCTCTACAACCCTAGCGTCAGCGAACCTTAAGTGTGTAGACCCTACGGGTTCGGGAGACACGCAGACATGACCGAGACGACTCTCCGGTCAATAACCAACAGTGGGATCTGGCTACCCATGTTGGCTCCCACATGTTCCATGATGATCTCATCGGATGAACCACGATGTCGAGGATTCAATCAATCCCGTATTCAATTCCCTTTGTTAATCGGTACGTTACTTGCCCGGGATTCGATTGTCGATATCCCAATACCTCGTTCATTCTTGTTACCGGCAAGTCACTTTACTCGTACCGTAATGCATGATCCCGTGACCAAACACTTGGTCACATTGAGCTCATTATGATGATGCATTACCGAGTGGGCCCAAAGATACCTCTCTGTCATACGGAGTGACAAATCCCAGTCTCGATCCATGTCAACCCAACAGATACTTTCGGGGATACCTGTAGTATACCTTTATAGTCACCCAGTTACGTTGTGACGTTTGGTACACCCAAAGCACTCCTACGGCATTCGGGAGTTACACGATCTCATGGTCTAAGGAAATGATACTTGACATTGGAAAAGCTCTAGCAAACGAACTACACGATCTTGTGCTATGCTTAGGATTGGGTCTTGTCCATCACATCATTCTCCTAATGATGTGATCCCGTTATCAACAACATCCAATGTCCATAGTCAGGAAACCATGACTATCTGTTGATCAACGAGCTAGTTAACTAGAGGCTCACTAGGGACATGTTATGGTCTATGTATTCACACATGTATTATGATTTCCGGATAACACAATTATAGCATGAATAATAGACAATTATCATGAACAAGGAAATATAATAATAATCATTTTATTATTGCCTCTGGGGCATATTTCCTACAGTCTCCCACTTGCACTAGAGTCAATAATCTAATTACATTGTGATAAATCGAACACCCATAGAGTCCTGGTGTTGATCATGTTTTGCTCGCGAAAGAGGTTTAGTCAACGGATCTGCGACATTCAGATCCGTATGTACTTTGCAAATATCTATGTCTCCATCTTGAACATTTTCACAAATGGAGTTGAAGCGACGCTTGATGTGCCTGGTCTTCTTGTGAAACCTGGGCTCCTTGGCAAGGGCAATAGCTCCAGTGTTGTCACAGAAGAGAGTGATCGGCCCCGACGCATTGGGTATGACTCCTAGCTCGGTGATGAACTCCTTCATCCAGATTGCTTCATGCGCTGCCTCCGAGGCTGCCATGTACTCCGCTTCACATGTAGATCCCGCCACGACGCTTTGCTTGCAACTGCACCAGCTTACTACCCCACCATTCAAAATATACATGTATTCGGTTTGTGACTTAGAGTCATCCAGATCTATGTCGAAGCTAGCGTCGACATAACCCTTTACGACGAGCTCCTCATCACCTCCATATACGAGAAACATATCCTTAGTCCTTTTCAGGTACTTCAGGATGTTCTTGACCGCTGTCCAGTGTTCCATGCCGGGATTACTTTGGTACCTTCCTACCAAACTCATGGCAAGGTTTATATCAGGTCTGGTACACAGCATGGCATACATGATAGACCCTATGGCTGAGGCATAGGGGACGACACTCATCTTTTCTCTATCTTCTGCCGTGCTCGGACATTGAGCTGAGCTCAATTTCACACCTTGCAACACAGGCAAGAACCCCTTCTTGGACTGATCCATATTGAACTTCTTCAATATCTTATCAAGGTATGTGCTTTGTGAAAGACCTATAAGGCGTCTTGATCTATCTCTATAGATCTTGATGCCTAATATGTAAGCAGCTTCTCCAAGGTCCTTCATCGAAAAACACTTATTCAAGTAGGCCTTAATACTGTCCAAAAGTTCTATATCATTTCCCATCAAAAGTATGTCATCCACATATAATATGAGAAATGCTACAGAGCTCCCACTCACTTTCTTGTAAACGCATGCTTCTCCATAAGTCTGCATAAACCCAAATGCTTTCATCATTTCATTAAAGCGAATGTTCCAACTCCGAGATGCTTGCACCAGCCCATAGATGGAGCGCTGGAGCTTGCATACCTTGTTATCATTCTTAGGATCGACAAAACCTTCCGGCTGCATCATATACAATTCTTCCTTAAGAAAGCCATTAAGGAATGCTGTTTTGACGTCCATTTGCCATATCTCATAATCATAGTATGCGGCAATTGCTAACATGATTCGGACGGACTTCAGCTTTGCTACGGTGAGAAGGTCTCATCGTAGTCAACCCCTTGAACTTGTCGATAACCCTTAGCGACAAGTCGAGCCTTATAGATGGTAACATTACCATCTGCGTCCGTCTTCTTCTTAAAGATCCATTTATTCTTTATCGCTCGCCGATCATCGAGCAAGTCTGTCAAAGTCCATACTTTGTTTTCATACATGGATCATATCTCGGATTGCATGGCTTCAAGCCATTTGTTGGAATCTGGGCCCGCCATTGCTTCTTCATAGTTTGAAGGTTCACCGTTGTCTAACAACATGATTTCCAGGATAGGGTTGCCATACCATTCTGGTGTGGAACGTGTCCTTGTGGACCTTCGAAGTTCAGTAGCAACTTGATCCGAAGTACCTTGATCATTATCATTAACTTCCTTAGTGGCGCTACTTTTCGGTTCAAGAGGCAGTACTTCATCGAGTTCTACTTTCCTCCCACTTACTTCTCTCGAGAGAAACTCTTTCTCCAGAAAGGACCCATTCTTGGCAACAAAGATCTTGCCTTCGGATCTGAGGTAAAAGGTATACCCAATGGTTTCCTTAGGGTATCATATGAAGACGCATTTTTCCGACTTGGGTTCGAGCTTTTTAGGTTGAAGTTTCTTGACATAAGCATCGCATCCCCAAACTTTTAGAAACGATAGCTTAGGTTTCTTCCCAAACCATAATTCATACGGTGTCGTCTCAACGGATTTAGATGGTGCACTATTTAAAGTGAATGTAGATGTCTCTAGAGCGTATCCCCAAAATGATAGCGGTAAATCAGTGAGTGACATCATAGATCACACCATATCCAATAGAGTGCGATTACGACGTTCAGACACACCGTTACGCTGAGGTGTTCGAGGCGGCATGAGTTGTGAAACGATTCCACATTTCCTTAAGTGCGTACCAAATTCGTGACTTAAATATTCTCCCCCACGATCTGATCGTAAGAATTTTATCTTTCGGTCACGTTGATTCTCTACCTCATTCTGAAATTCCTTGAACTTTTCAAAGGTCTCAGACTTGTGTTTCATCAAATAGACATACCCATATCTACTTAAGTCATCAGTGAGAGTGAGAACATAACGATAGCCACCGCAAGCCTCAACACTCATTGGACCGCACACATCAGTATGTATAATTTCCAATAAGTTGGTTGCTCGCTCCATTGTTCCGGAGAACGTAGTCTTGTTCATTTTACCCATGAGGCATGGTTCACACGTGTCAAATGATTCGAAATCAAGAGACTCCAAAAGTCCATCTGTATAGAGCTTCTTCATGCGTTTGACACTGATGTGACCAAGGCGGCAGTGCCACAGATATGTGGGACTATCATTATCAGTCTTACATCTTTTGGTATTCACACTATGAATATGTGTAACATCACGTTCGAGATTCATTAAGAATAAACCATTGACCAGCGGCGCATGACCATAAAACATATCTCTCATATAAATAAAACAACCATTATTCTCGGATTTAAATGAGTAGCCATCTCGTATTAAACGAGATCCAGATACAATGTTCATGCTCAAAGCTGGCACTAAATAAAAATTATTGAGGTTTAAAACTAATCCCGTAGGTAAATGTAGAGGTAGCATGCCGACGGCGATCACATCGACCTTGGAACCATTCCTGACGCGCACCGTCACCTCGTCCTTTGCCAGTCTCCGCTTATTCCGCAGCTCCTGTTTTGAGTTACAAATATGAGCAACCGCACTGGTATCAAATACCCAGGAGCTACTACGAGTACTGGTAAGGTACACATCAATTACATGTATATCACATATACCTTTAGCGTTGCTGGCCTTCTTGTCCGCTAAGTATTTGGGGCAGTTCCGCTTCCAGTGTCCCTTTCCCTTGCAATAAAAGCACTCAGTCTCAGGTTTGGATCCATTCTTTGGCTTCTTCCCAGCAACTGATTTACCGGCTGCGGCAACTCCCTTGCCGTCCTTCTTGAAGTTCTTCTTACCCTTGCCTTTCTTGAAACTAGTGGTTTTATTGACCATCAACACTTGATGTTCCTTTTTGATTTCCACCTCCGCTGATTTCAGCATTGAAAATACTTCAGGAATAGTTTTCACCATTCCCTGCATATTGTAGTTCATCACAAAGCTCTTGTAGCTAGGTGGGAGCGACTGAAGGATTCTGTCAATGACCGCCTCGTCCGGGAGGTTAATGTCCAGCTGGGACAAGCGGTTGTGCAACCCAGACATTTTGAGTATGTGCTCACTGACAGAACTATTTTCCTCCATCTTACAACTGTACAACTTGTCAGAGACTTCATATATCTCAACCTGGGCATGAGCTTGGAAAACCATTTTCAGCTCTTCGAACATCTCATATGCTCCGTGTTGCTCAAAACGCTTTTGGAGCCCTGGTTCTAAGCTGTAGAGCATGCCGCACTAAATGAGGGAGTAATCATCAGCACGCGACTGCCAAGCGTTCATAATGTCTTGGTTCTCTGGGATGGGTGCTTCACCTAGCGGTGCTTCTAGGACATATGCTTTCTTGGCAGCTATGAGGATGATCCTCAGGTTCCGGACCCAGTCCAGATAGTTGCTGCCATCATCTTTCAGCTTGGTTTTCTCTAGGAACGCGTTGAAGTTGAGGTTGACATGAGCGTTTGTCCATTTGATCTACAAGAAATTTTGCAAAGGTTTTTAGACTAAGTTCATGATAATTAAGTTCATCTAATCAAATTATTTAATGAACTCCCACTCAGACAGACATCCCTCTAGTCATCTAAGTGATACATGATCCGAGTCAACTAGGTCATGTCCGATCATCATGTGAGACGGACTAGTCATCATCGGTGAACATCTTCATGTTGATCGTATCTTCTATACGACTCATGTTCGAACTTTCGGTCTTCCGTGTTCCGAGTCCATGTCTGTACATGCTAGGCTTGTCAAATCAACCTAAGTGTATTGCGTGTGTAAATCTGGCTTACACCCGTTGTATTCGAACGTTAGAATCTATCACACCCGATCATCACGTGGTGCTTCGAAACAACGAACCTTCGCAACGGTGCATAGTTAGGGGGAACACTTTTTTGAAATTATTGTGAGGGATCATCTTATTTATGCTACCGTCGTTCTAAGCAAATAAGATGTAAAACATGATAAACATCACATGCAATCAAACAGTGACATGATATGGCCAATATCATTTTGCTCCTTTTGATCTCCATCTTCGAGGCGCCATGATCATCGTTGTCACCGGCATGACATCATGATCTCCATCATCGTGTCTTCATGAAGTTGTCTCATCAACTATTACTTCTACTACTATGGCTAACGGTTAGCGATAAAGTAAAGTAATTACATGGCGTTTATGTTGACACGTAGGTCATAAATAAATTAAGACAACTCCTATGGCTCCTGTCGGTTGTCATACTCATCGACATGCAAGTCGTGATTCCTATTACAAGAACATGATCAATCTCATACATCACATATATCATTCATCAAATCCTTTTGGCCATATCACATCACTTGGCACATGCTGCAAAAACAAGTTAGACGTCCTCTAATTGTTGTTGCAAGTTTTTACGTGGCTGCTATAGGTTTCTAGCAAGAATGTTTCTTACCTACGCCAAAACCACAACATGATATGCCAATTTCTATTTACCCTTCATAAGGACCCTTTTCATCTAATCCGATCCGACTAAAGTGGGAGAGACAGACACCCTCTAGCCACCTTATGCAACTAGTGCATGTCAGTCGGTGGAACCAGTCTCACGTAAGTGTACATGTAAGGTTGGTCCGGTCCGCTTCATCCCACGATGCCGCCGAATCAAGATAAGACTAGTAATGGCAAGTAAATTGACAAAATCAATGCCCACAACAACTTGTGTTCTACTCTTGCATAGAAACTACGCATAGACCTAGCTCATGATGCCACTGTTGGGGAATGTAGCAGAATTTTAAAATTTTCTACGCATCACCAAGATCAATCTATGGAGTCATCTAGCAACGAGGGAGAGGGGAGTGCATCTACATACCCTTGTAGATCACGAGTGGAAGCATTCAAGAGAACGGGGTTGATGGAGTCGTACTCGTCGTGATCCAAATCACCGATGACCGAGCGCCGAACGGACGGCACCTCCGCATTCAACACACGTACGGTTGGGGAAGACGTCTCCTCCTTCTTGATGAAGCAAGGGAAGGAGATATTGATGGAGATCCAGCAGCATGACGGCGTGGTGGTGGAAGCAACGGTGATCTCGGCTGGGCTTCGCCAAGCTCAAACGAGAGGGAGAGGTGTTACGAGGGGAGAGGGAGGCGCCAGGGGCTTGGGTGCGGCTGCCCTTACTCCCCCACTATATATAGGGCCCCTAGGGGGGCGCCGGCCCTAGGAGATCCCATCTCCAAGGGGGGCGGCAGCCAAGGGGGGACTTGCCCCCCCAAGTTAGGTGGGGCGCCCCCACCCCTAGGGTTTCCAACCCTAGGCGCAGGGGAGGCCCATGGGGGGCGCACCAGCCCACCAGGGGCTGGTTCACCTACCACTTCAGCCCATGGGGCCCTCCGGGATAGGTGGCCCCACCCGGTGGACCCCCCGGGACCCTTCCGATGGTCCCGGTACAATACCGATTACCCCCGAAACTTTCCCGATGGCCGAAACTGGACTTCCTATATATAATTCTTCACCTCCGGACCATTCCGGAACTCCTCGTGACGTCCGGGATCTCATCCGGGACTTTGAACAACTTTCGGGTTACCGCATACTAATATCTCTACAACCCTAGCGTCACCAAACCTTAAGTGTGTAGACCCTACGGGTTCGGGAGACACGCAGACATGACCGAGACGACTCTCCGGTCAATAACCAACAGCAGGATATGTATACCCATGTTGGCTCCCACATGTTCCACAATGATCTCATCGGATGAACCACGATGTCGAGGATTCAATCAATCCCGTATTCAATTCCCTTTGTCAATCGGTACGTTACTTTCCCGAGATTCGATCGTCGGTATCCCAATACCTCGTTCAATCTTGTTACCGGCAAGTCACTTTACTCGTACCGTAATGCATGATCCCGTGACCAAACACTTGGTCACATTGAGCTCATTATGATGATGCATTACCGAGTGGGCCTAGATATAACTCTCGTCATACGGAGTGACAAATCCCAGTCTTGATCCGTGTCAACCCAACAGATGCTTTCGAGGATACCTGTAGTATACCTTTATAGTCACCCAGTTACGTTGTGACGTTTGGTACACCCAAAGCACTCCTACGGCATCCGGGAGTTACACGATCTCATGGTCTAATGAAATGATACTTGACATTGGAAAAGCTCTAGCAAACGAACTACACGATCTTGTGCTATGCTTAGGATTGTGTCTTGTCCATCACATCATTCTCCTAATGATGTGATCCCGTTATCAACGACATCCAATGTCCATAGTCAGGAAACCATGACTATTTGTTGATCAACGACCTAGTTATCTAGAGGCTACTAGGGACACGTTATGGTCTATGTATTCACACATGTATTATGATTTCCGGATAACACAATTATAGCATGAATAATAGACAATTATCATGAACAAGGAAATATAATAATAATCATTTTATTATTGCCTCTAGGGCATATTTCCAACAAACGGGCTGTCGTTAATCATCCGTATTTGATGACGCTACGAAAATGGCCCAAAGGATTAACGGGCCGACTGTAACCACGGGCTGAATTTGGCCAATACCGGGCCATAAGTAAACGAATGCTGGAAATAAGCCCAAGAATAAATGGGCCCTGAGAAGGCCGAAAGATAACACGGGTTGGAAACGGCCCAATGGAATAATGGGCCATTAATGGGTACAAAGCGGTACACTATTCATTGCGGGCCAGATTCACCACGGGCCGTTAATGGCCCAAGAGTTACAAATGGCCTTGTATGGGCCGAAAGACATCATGGGCCATACATGGGCCGGAAGTTACAACGGCATGGAATCATATTGGACGGCCCAGATGAAGCTACTGGGCTTAATTCCGATAGGCCATAACGGGTCGTGAGTTAGCGGGTCGTAAATGGGATATATATGAACATGTCGTTAACAAGCTTTCCGTGGGCCGGCCCGTTACCATTTGACCAAGTCAAACGGGACGGCCTTTTCACCTGAATGGGCCTCTGTTGGGCCGTGCCACGTGTCGACGTATCATAGGCGCCTCCTATCCAATGAATGGATGACATTTGTCCCAACGGTAAGCCAACACGTGCTTCCTCCGACCAATGACAATTTTACACATGGAAAATCCTCATTGGTCCGAGTTGTTAACGGGTTATCGGATCCAAAACCGAACCCGATAGCTTAACGGTGACCCGTTATGGTGGATGCCACGTGTCAGTCACCCTTGACGAAAGCACTTCTATGATGCGTGATTTATCATCATGGAAGTGGACACTTCCGTGATGATAGTTTAGGTAATGTCATGGAACACTTGTACGACAGCACATGTATGCCTATCTTGATTCTGTCATAAAATCATCATGGATGTACATGCATGACAGAAAATGTGACCTACTGTGACAAACACGTATCATCACGGAAGTGTCTTTTTTGGTAGTGATATGAAATGTGTGTACTTAGGTGCATGCTTAGGTCCCATGCAAGAAATGGGAATGAATTTCAAACACCAGGGCACTTTTGATTGCCGTCAAAATGTTGAGATACTTTATTTTTAAATTCAAGTAAATCCAAAACTCATCTGAAATTCATAAAACTTGGCATGCTATCATGGAATGGCACTCGACATGTTGTGGTATTTTTCGTTTCCATTTTGAGAGAAGACGCACTCGAATAACAACCAACAAAGGCATTTTGAAAAAAAGAGCTACCACTTTAATATCTCAAACATTTGTATAATTCAATTCATGTGCGTTCTGTTTACCATTCACATGAGACCACGTGTCCTGGTTTTAATGGCTATAGGAGGTGCCGTGCGGACAACTGCTTGACTGAACAGGAAGCGTGCGAGCGTAGTCCGGTGTGTAGGATGACCGAGAGGCGTGCAAGTTGTCCTTCAATGCGTAGGCTCACCGGGAAGCGTGTGAGCTGTACGCTGTGCGGGCTCACTAGGAAGCGAGCTGATAACCCACAAGTATAGGGGATCGCAACAGTTTTCGAGGGTAGAGTATTCAACCCAAATTTATTGATTCGACACAAGGGGAGCCAAAGAATATTCTCAAGTATTAGCAGCTGAGTTGTCAATTCAACCACACCTGGAAACTTAATATCTACAGCAAAGTGTTTAGGAGCAAAGTAATATGATAGTAGTGGTAACGGTAGCAAAAGTAATATTTTTGGTGTTTTATAGTGATGATAACAATAGCAACGGTAAAGTAAATAAGTGAAGATATAAATTCACATTGTGACTGAATGAAAGATATGGTTTGAACGAACCTGCGTTTTTCTCTCTTAATGTACAGACTTATCAAATGATTTTCTTTTGAAAAAAATGTCAATGGTTTTTAAATATAGAACACTCATCGCAAACGTTTTAGTTAGAACACCCGTATGCAAACCGACAGCTTCCCTGGGAAGCCAAGGGAATATGTGCCGAGCAGGATTTGTGCATCTCTTGATCGCAAACGTTTTAGATAGAACACCCATATGCAAAGTGAGAGCTATGGTCTTCCCCCTTAAGTCAAGGGAAAATTCCCAGCGCGGGATTTGTGCATCTCTTCAACACAAACGGTTTAGATTGAATACAGTATGCAAAGCCAGACTTCAGCGCAAAGCCACGAGAAAATGTGCCGAGAAGGATTTGTACATCCTTTCAACGTCAATGGTTCTTTTGGATGACCCATGTGCAACCACATACAAACAATTTGATAAGATTTGCATCTGTCGTATTGGGTATGTTGCCATTTGTCAAACTGGAAAGATTGACATTTGTAGATCTGGTAACATTTCCATTTGTCAACCTTGTAACACTATGATTTGTCAAAATATGCAGCTAAAAATCACTAGCACTATCTAATTTTTGCAACTAAACTCAGTAATTAAGCATAGATTTCATTCATAGATTAAGCAGTCATTCTTTATACAAACAGTTCAACTCGACGGCTGAACTGACCAAACTTTTCCCCAATTGTTGCCAACTACTAAAATAGCTAATTCAACTATATATACTAGCTAATTTTAATTATGTTGTACAGTTCAACCACATCTATAGTCAGACGAACTGAAAAAAATAGCCCCTAAATACTACTACTGCGGAAGGGCTTTGTACTACTTGCGGCAGCATGTCCTCTCCCAAGCGCACTCAGTAAGAGGTAGAGCAGGAGGAGCCTATCGACGAGCTGGACAATTGCAACATGGTGCCTGCCGCTGCTGCACCTTCAGCGACCCTCGCCTCGAACGCCCTCTGCCGCTCTAGACAACCCCTCTCGAAGCAGTGGTTCTCCTCGTAGATCTCCTGATTCGTCACCTTTGAGGCGGCGTGTGCCGCAACCACGGCGGCGGTAAAGCTCTTTGCATGCTTGATGAGGCGCTCCTCCTCCTCCTGCAGGAACTCGGTGTAGCGCACAAGGTCGCTAATGCATGTGCGGGCCTCCACCTCCGCCTCCCGCCTTTGGGCGGTGGTGGCGGAGCGGGTGATGACCCTGGTGATCGACGATGGGCTGGCGGCCACGGCGGCCGATGATGGGATGGCGGTTGCGACCACCACCTCCCGCCTTCAGGCCACGGTGGCGGAGCGGGTGATGGCCACGGTGGCTGGCAGTGGGGTGGCGGCCACGATGACCACCTCCCGCCTTCGGGCCATGGTGGCAGGGCGGGCGATGGCTCTGGCTTTCGACGGTGGTGTGGCGACAGTGGTGGCCAGCAACAGCCGTCGATGGGCAGCGGCGGCGGAGCGTGTGGTGGGTGTTCCGCGCACACCCAACAGGGATGCCACGCGCACTACACTACGTTGGGGACTGCGCCGCTGCCACGGTGTAGCCTCCCAGCTAGAGCTGTCCTTTGATGACGGCGAAGTGGCTGAGCAACGATGACGGACCGATGCCATTGGCGATTGTGGGAGAAGCAGACGAGATAAGCTACATGGAGGGATGGGTAAATACGATGCGGGACTCGCCGGCCGAGAGGGTTTATATAGTAGGCTGGTAAGCATTGGGATTTTGGGGGATTTCACCCAGTCGGGCGGGAAGCTTATGCGGGAACCTGGGCGGTTGCGTGGGAACGGACTCACCACCGTTTGGCCAAAAGAACGCCCCCCACGCTGCTCAAGCTTGCGATGTAAGCCATCTGCAGCAGCGGGGTGACAAGACGTGCGAGAGGAGGACGAAAGGCCATGTTCACATATGGTTAATAAAAAGGGTTTTTTACATCTGTGCCCCTGGTTCCTTAGCTCTACTCATTCATCCCCACACTCTTAACTTTTGCTCAGTTTTCCCCACTCCCTTGCCCGAAACCCTCAAAAGAGGTCACAACGGACGTCGTCGTCGAGTCAGTGCTTTGACCGTTAACTCTAACGAGTGGGGCCGCATTGGGCGGTGTAGCTGTTCGCCCGTTGGGTCATGGTTTCGTTGGGTCGTCTGTTGCATTAAAAGCCTGCACGCGCCGCCACGACAGAAGCCTGCTATGCATGCACCCAACAAGCCTGCATGCATGTGTCGATGCACGCCGCCACGATGCACCGACGGAGCCTGCATGCGCTGATGCGTGCCGCCATGATGCACTGACCGAGCCGCTTTCATGCACCCCAGCCGCCACAGATCCAGCGACAGTCGCTGCCACTGGTTCCTCTCTTCTCGCACGCTTGTCTCCTCGCGTTAGAGCATCGTTTTTTACGATCAATTGCAGCCTTTTCGATCCACTCTCTTCTGCACCCATTTTGCTACGACAAATATGTTGTGGCTGCATGCACTAGCTAGCTAGGTGGCTACATATTTGTGGCTTGTGTAAAAAGAAGAGTTCATTGTGGCTGCATGTACTAGGTGGTTACCAACAAAGTGAGCTCTCTAAGAACACAATCAACAAACATGTAGATAGGGCTAACAAGCCCATAGCACGATCACATAGTTGAATCTAGGAAGAACTTCATAATAGAATAGATAGAAAACTTAATAGTAGAACTTGATAAAAGGTCCAACAAGCCCATAGCATCTCCAACATAGTTCAATTAGAATTAACATAACATAGACTCAAAAAATAGATAGAGGGTTTAGAACCCTAGATGCCACCTTCTCCACCTCGCTCCTCCTCCGGGCGCCCTTCACTGCTCCTCCGAGGCATTGTCGATGGGGTACGGAAGAGTGTGCATGCGCGACGCAGTGGGGAATATGTTGGTGTACTCCGTGAACATGTTGTGAGTGGTGAAAGCGATGAACTTGCAGCCACACCAAAACACCCGGCCGAGGAGGTAGAAGGCGTTGAATGTGTCGGTGAAGTGGGCAAGGAGAGAAACCACCACCCTGTTTTGGGTGACCTCCTCGACACGGAACATCCCTGGAGATCCCCGCGGGAGGTGGTGGTAGCCGGACATGAGGAATAACTCGGTGAAGTTCCTTGCGGCCCTCCACCTTGATATCGCCCACACACGTAGTGTGCGCTCAACGTACACGCCAGGAGGGTAGAGCCTCTCCGGCACGATGGTGGGAAGTGGTAGGTTGGTCCGGTGTACTGCATGGCTGAGGATGTGCTAGAAGAAGTAGAAGTGGTGGCAGAGCAAGAAGGACAGATGCCAGAGAGGATGGGAGATGGATGAGGGATGGCAGAGGCAGAGGGTAGCTTAAATAGCCGTAGTTCTATGTGTTATTTGGCCGTGGCAATAACATGGTCAAATGTGAAGTAGCCCATTTTCAAACCCACCGCAGCATCAGGAGTGTACATGCATGGGAAACGATGGTTTGAAAAAGAAGAAGAAAAAGAAGCTAATTGCACGTGTGGGAATCTGTGGTCATATATATTATATGAACAAAAAGAGACAATTTTTGAATACCTTGTGGCCATTTTGCATGATAAAAGTAAATTTGGCCCTTAAAAATTTGGTCATTTTGCATTTGTATAGAACAAAAGGAACTAAATTTTGCTACGCAATGTCAATTGATTTCAAAGGATGCAAAAAAATACAGAGCCAGCACATTCACAAAAAAATAGAGCAAACGATGCAAAAAAACGACACAATTCGACGGCCCAACCAGAGCTTGGTTTCCTTTTGGGCCCAATAACAAAGTTTTTTCACGGAGTAAGTGGTGGGCGAGCATCCAAGCACAACCAATAGGATCGCCTCTCATGGATAGCCCCACAATCCAACGATGCGGAGCCATCCTTGTGATCCAACGGTGCGGAGCCTGCATGCAGTCAACCCACCTAATTCCTTCTAGGAGACCAGATCTGAGGGCAGCCGCTTGGCGCGAGGGTATGATCGGACGATTGACGTTGGGAGCTAGTGTTAGGCGAAACCCCGCGGGGTTTAGAGGGGTTTTGAGCTGGTCAACGGGGTTTCGAAGGCTTTGACTGAGCATAACTAATTTTAAAAAAATCAGAAAAATATGAAACCTTCGTTGTTCGTTGTTTTATAAGACAAACTAACAAGGAAAAATACTAAACTTGGTCTATGGTCATTTTCATGAAAAAACCCTAGCTGGCACGATCGAGGTCAAATGAGCATCATTAATTTTAAAAAATCAAAAAATATAAAACATGTGCACAATGTTGTCTTATGTGACATGTTACCAACCAAAAATCATAAACTTGGTCTATGGTCATTTTCATGAGAAAACCTTCACACATATGAGCTATCATGTACATGATTTCATAGAGTTCAAGGAGAGGAGGTAAGGTTACCTTCTATTTTTGAAAAATAAAAAAAAATATCAAAAAAATCACCAAAGCTTTATTTCAAAGTGAATAAGAAGGATCCGAAGTTAGTTTTCCATTTTCATATTTCAAACGTGTTTTTAATAGTTTTTATATTAAAGCATATGTTTTTGAAAGAAAATGTAAAAATATGAAGATTAGTTCAAAAAATAGTGAGACTTCGAATCTACACTATGGAAAGTGAATATGTGTTAATAAAAAACATTTGGCTCATTTAGAGTAGGTCCAAAAAACTTGATTACAAATGGGTTGTTTACCCTAGCCTGGGAGCTCATTTGGAGCTCATTTCTCAAATTCAAATTTATTTGACCTCCTCTAAATCACTTCAAATTTTGCACACATGATCTCCTACACAAACATAGATAGTTTGCCAAGGTTTTACTTGTTTTTGCATTTTCTTGAATTTATATTGTCCAGGTTTGCCAAGGTTTACATGATCTCATTTGGAGCATGCATTTGATTTCCTACACAACCTGTGTGATCATTGCAGCACCTAAAGTCATAGTTCACAACATATAAACATAACTAACCATAGATTGAGGATAGAAAAATATACCACACACAAATTTAAGGATAGACAAATATAGATAGCAGCCAGATTACTAGCATTAACATAGCCAACTATAACCAAATTCATGAAAACTAAATTCAGTTCAACGAACCAAAAGTGACCCAACAGATAAACTTAAAGATTCAGTTCACAACATCACATCATCGATCACATCATGCCGGAGTCAGGGCCTTCACGAGGGCGGCATGCTGCCCCCTGATCATGTAGTCCTCCCCGTGAATCGCTACATCCTCCGCATGAGACAGAAGGTGATCGAAGCGGCCATCCCTTGGCTTTGGCTTGGTGGTGCAATAGAGGCAGTGCCACTTCTTGGTCTTCCGGTTGTAGAAGGAAGCAACTCCCTTGTCCTTGATCTTCACTACCTCCTTGGCTATTGAGAATGCGATGTTGCCCTTGGACACTTCATCTTTAGAATCATACTGCACACATGAATGAGTTACATTAATACATTATAGATTTATGGATACGCTATGTCAAAGGAACTAAATGAACAATCTAAATTTCAAGTAGGCTTACCTCATATTCTTCATCATCACTTTCCTCTAGATCATACAGGTCGTACTAGGCCAGCTTCCTCTTTCTACCCCCAACCATCATCCTCCTGAACATACAATTACATCCATCACTAGTAAATATGGAAGCCAATTGAAAATTTAGATATGCACACATGACACATTGATCATAGGGCTAATATACTCCCAATATACTATGATCATTGTTTTGCATTTTCCATTGTCATGCACACAAATTGAACAACAGAGTTAATATAACTACATATTGTGGACAAATTTATATACTAATGAATCAAGGGTTACTTTTGGTTATGACATTCAAATTTATATTGTGATTCATACGGTAGGATTGTGATTCTAAACATAACTAACTTCTTAATCAATGGATTCCATTTGGGCATATGACATTCAAAACCCCAATCTGAGTAGCATTCAAAAACATATCTAATAGGGACCCAATCTAAGGCAACGAATCTGAGTAGCATTAAAAAACCCCATTTTGTGAGCACTAAAAACAAATCTATTAAGCATGCATCTGTTCACAAAATCTAGCATTTTTGCAACAAATTTATCCAAATATAAAAACAAATCTAAAAACCCCAATCATTGCAGCACTTAAAATCATAGTTCACAACATCTAGCATTTTTGCAACGAATTTACCAACAAACCCTAGTCCAAAAACCCCCATCCCCCCAACCAATACAAAAAACCCCGACCCATCCGTCAAACCAACTACTCTAACCATCTGAACTACCGTATGAATCATAATCTAACCAATGCAACTAGGGAGAAACTAACTATACAAGCTAAGCAAGTGCAAATACCTGCTGCTCCACGGCAGGCGGCACATCGGGGGCATCGGGATGGACTGCGCCGCTCGACACCAGCACCTTCTGCGGTGATGAGGTGGAGCTCGCCACATCCGCAGTGGTTGCGAGTATCCCCGCACTGTCATGGACGCCGCCGACAGTCGCAGTCACCGCGCCCTGACCCTGCAGCTCCACCACATCTCCGGCCACAGCGCCAGCGTCGCCACGAGCGTCGGCCATCTGACAGATGGAGGCAATGAAGGTGAGGAAGAGGATGCGGTGGGGGAGAGTGAGACGGTGCGGTGGAGGCAGTGGAGGAGAGCGAGATGATGCTGGTGGGGGAGAGGAAGATGATGCGGCAGGGATGTGATTTGGGGAAAATGGTAGGGGCAATGGAGGTGGTTGCCCGTCTTTATATGATGGGACGTTTCGAGCATCTCCATGGACACGTGCTACCCCATGATTGCGGTCTTGCATGCACCCACGTATATGCGGCCCCACTCACCAGAGTTAACGGTCAAAGGCATTGACCCGATGGCAACGTCTGTTATAACCTGTTCTGAGGGTATCGGGCAAGGGAGTGGGGAAAAGTGAGCAAAAGTTAACAGAGTGGGGATGAATGAGTAGAGCTAAGGAACCAGGGGCACAAAAATAAAAATCCCTAATAAAAAACATTTGCGATTTAATTACCTACTATACCCTGTCCTAGTTTATAAGTAGGATTTAACTAATAAAATACGAATGCATGTCGCCAAAGGTTATATAGTTGGATTCGTATTTGAACATAGTTTCCAATTATATACTTTTTATAACATGCATTAACATTTTGTTGGTTAAATTTAAGGGCAAAGTATGGCACAGAATATAAAGGGGAATAATAGACCAAGACAGAGGTACTTGCACACGGCCACTCTCTACACAGCGACGCAACTGTTGGACGGCTTGTAGGTGACCATTTCATGTGTGTTCAACCTGCTCTATGCGTGTGGTTGCTTGTGATTGAGGTGGACACAACATGCTCTGCTTGCGTCCCACCACGCGCGCCTGCTCTCGCATCCCTCCGGGCGCTCTGCTCTCGTCCCTCCACCCGCGCTGCCAGTGTTTGGGGCAGGTACACGATCACATATGTTCGTGCTGCCATTACACATGCGGTTGCGCTGGGCGCGACGCCATGATGCAGTTACCCACTGCAAAAACTACCATGCGGACGTGCCGAGAATCCAGGCCGCCCAGCTCCCATTTATTCATGCGGCCATTTACGTTCATCTCTCGCACCACAAAACACAATAAGCACACCCACGACGACACATACAAAGAGTACATTGAGCAGTTCCAATGGCGCTCCCCGTGGGTCCAATGGCGCTCCCAGTGGCCGACGACGACAACGGCGGGCAGTTTACCATGCATCACGTAGTGGACACCCACGTGAGGGGAAGGCCCTCTCGGTGGTGTAAACGAATGATCTAGTCTCGGTGGAGAGCTCTATCCAAACTATGGAGCACTTCCTTGCTGAGGACAAGTAATAAGTGGTCGGCTTCGACCTTGAGTACACCATCGGTCGTGCCGGGCACGATCAGAAGGTTGCCGTCACCCAGTTGTGTGTGCAACATGACATCCTCGTCTACCACTACCACCTGGCCACATGGTCTTGCGAGCGTTTCTCCAGGTTTATGAACAGCTCTGACTACAATTTCGCTATGTTGGACACCACTAACGATCTAAAAGCGCTCAAGGTTTCGGGCTTGAAATGCAAGAATCTTGTCAACATCCAGCACCACTACAAGGTCTGGGGCAGCGACAACAACAAACAGAACTCCCTAGTTGACCTCGCCTCGGCCATCATTGACCCCTACTACAGGAAGATGAAGGATGAGAGCAAGAAGGACAAGAACGCTTGGCACAGCATCTGGCATGAGAGACTGGAGGAACAACACGTCAAGTACGCGGCCAAGGACGCGTACACAAGCTACAAGATTTACATGCGGATCATTGACATGAGGAACTGTCTTCTTCCTGCCCCAGTCGAGGGATCGAGCCACAGAGTAGTGGCGGGAGCGTCACAAGAAGTAGATGACTAGAAGATCGTTTCTCCTAGTCTAGAATGCATGCAATTGTTTATTGAGGTGTGTGCGAATGATCTATATAGTCACTTATGTAATTGGATGTTTATGTCAGTTAAATATATATATATACACACACACATGTTATTCTTCTGTAGAGAGAGCAAATCGCATGGCTTATTAACAGCAATCATCTGTGTTATTATTGGTCTTCGCACACATTTCTGATTAAGAACTTATTTGCCGCGTATCACACACATCTTGTTTAGTTGAACCGTTTCCATTGTATTGCCTAATCACACACAGTTCATCCTAGTGAACTGTATGATGTATATCGCACACACCTCATATGGCTGCTCATTTCTGTTGTTCTGCATCATCGCAAACAGTTCTTCTGGATTAACCATTCGCCACTCATCGCACACGCAAATCTAATATGAACCATGTTTGATGTCGCCACCATCGCAAATGTTTTGCATCTTTTTTGACGGTTTTATTACATCACTGTTTGTGATTGATACATCACACACAGTTTCTCGAAGGGTCTCTGATTCGACTGTCGTGTTTGGACCATCCTGCAGTAGTGTCCCTCCACCCAATCGAATCCATTACTTCAGCCAACACCATGTCAATGGCAACCTAAAGAAAAAAATTACCTCACCCTCGAGCATAAACTACCAACAATGCTCTAAGGGACTTATAAGGGCATTGGGATCCATAAGATACCCAAGAGCACAAGGACAAATAGGAAGGTAAATCGAATTCCCCTATAATGGTGCATTCAGTTTACACCAAAGTTACCAAAGACAGCCCTTTTCACCTTTTTACCATGATAAAAAAATCTAGTATAAACCTTGCTTGTACATAAAACAAAGGTTACAACCCCCGACACAATTTGGTTACAGTCCTAAAGTTGTCAAAAAAGAAGTTATCACTGTTGTATGAGAAATAGGAAAGTTACCATGTTGTTTGTTACATAGTTATCAACCCATGTAGATCAAAACTACTAGGCCACTATCACTAAAGCATGTGTAGAAAAGGTGTTGTAAAAAGAATGATGAAGAAATGAAAACGATCTTGAAATAATAGGTTGTACAGAAAAAGTGTTGTAAGAAGACTGATGAAGAAACGAAAATGATGTTGAAATAATAGGTTGTATAGACTAGAGTTGCCATGCACTACTTACTTGCTAAGTGGTGCCAAAACTTGTCTAAAGCAGTGTGCCAAATGACTACCATTTTGATACTTGTGAAAAAATAAAGATATCTATAACAGTGCAAAAAAGACAGAAGTGAAGAGTTACTCTAGTTGTAAAAAGTAAAGATTTGAATATGTATATTAGATTGGATGGATGGTGGTATTAATGGGAAAGCAGGTGCTACCATGGCACATAACCAGGAAGATGATGTGGATGGCATAAGGAGTGGTGTAGGAGCTAAAAGTAGGATGAGGACCCGTGTACGGCAAGCTTTAGTTCTGCCAACCTAAAAATCCCAGTCATCGGTAACAACCTTGCAAAAGTGTTAACTATATGACATTTACCATGTTCAAGTGTTACCAGCTTTACATATGTAAAACTACCACGTTAACTGCATGATATTGATATTTACCATGCCACGGTTTAGAACTACCAGCCTTCTGCATATAGATTACCATGTTCATAGTACTTTGTTTACAATGTTGCAGTTTTGAAGTACCAACCTTCCTACATGTAGATTACCATGTTCACAAAATTTTTTTGGAAATATGCCCTAGAGGCAAGAATAATTGTATTACTTATTTTCACATTTATAATTAATTGTTATACTCTATTTTATAATGCTATGGTTCTTGAATAGGTGATTTAGAGCAAAACTCATAATCACGTGTAGAGTTATAAACGGTAAAACCCGATTCCTAGTCTTGCCTCTAGGACTAGCTCAAATGTTGCATGATGGTTATGTTTTCCTGATTATAGTAATAAGTTAAGTGTAACAAGGATGCCAACAACTTTGAGAATATGATGTTAAAAGAACAATCATATTGAATCGACCCAACTTGTTTGTTATACAAAGGGATGGCATCGTCACAAGTCTATAGTCTATTTCACAGAGAATTAGCGTATGCTCAGTTCCTTAGACGATGAGAGTATCGAGTGACTTCATACTAGATGATGCGCTTTGGGGTTGTTCTAGTGTCATCTGTAATAGGGTGATCATAACGGCAACTTACAGGTTCATCAAAAAGTATGACAAGAGGCAAGATAACTTGAGACTGGGATTTGCTCCTCGGATGATGGAAAGATATTCTTAGGGCCCTCCCAGTGTGATGGCATACTTCATCATCTAGCCAGACAAAGGTAACTTGTTCACATGGATGCCAATACATGATAATTAGAAAGAGGAACAAAACCGGTAACGAGGAGACTCGTATAGTGAGCATGAGAAGGACTCAAGAGGATACTAATATATCTCACCTCAGGCTGTGTAAAGCCTCATGAAGCAAAACAATAGCATATGATAACCAATGGTTCACTCAAATATCATTTGTGTGAGTATAGGGTCAACATTGATGTCCATGGTTCCGCTGTTAATCATTGAACAAAGGATGTTTTGTTCATGTTTATATGTCACTAAACCTGCATGGTCACACACTTAAGATATTTTTGATCTATTGAGTAGAAATTGAATTAGGATTATTGGATAATTTCACCATAAAAGTTTTAGAGATAAGAAAAATTGTTTTGAGAGAGAACCGGAAGTGTTTTGGAGGGACCAGAGGTTTTGGAAGAAAACCGAGAAAAATCGGTAAAACATAAAAGTTCCAAATAACCCTGAAAAACCTCCAGATTATGTAGGTAGGTTCTATAAGTGTCTAGGACGTTCCAGAGAACTCCGGAGGGTGGCATGGGCTGCCACTTGGTATTGGATGAAAGTGGGGTAGCCATATATGGGCCTTATGGCCAAATAGTGGGAGGCACCCCCTTTTGGCTTGAGGGCCAAGTTCCGTTGGCGGCTAGGGTTATAGGAAGGTGATGGCGCACCCCTTGGGGTTTCCAACCCTAGATCAGGATGCCTCGTTTGGGGCAGCCCATCCTCCAAGCAAGCCTCCTCCCGGGGCTATTACAAATAGAGCAGAGGGGTAACCCCAAAGGACACAACGTTTTTGGAGCCTTTGGCGACACCCTCCCCCTCCCTTCCCCTCTCTCTCCCTCCCTCCCTCCCTCTCTATCTATCTATATATCTATCTATCCCTCTCTCTATTGTGTAGTTGATCCCTCCTGACGGGCTGCTCCTCCCTCTACTTCTACTCTGGCACTGCTTAGCTCTGGACGGTGAAGCCTGACTGGATGAAGGTGTTGTACGTGTGTAATCCACAGAGGGATCATGTGTCTGATTCTTGTTGGAGGGAAATGTTCTTGGGACAAATCGAGGGACTTCAAGCACCACGACTCGTTTTTTGTAAGATCATATCTAACCTTGTATGCACAATCTTCATAATGATCCTAGGAACTAGATTCGTAGGCCTTTTTTTTGTTTTCTACTATGTTTCCCAACATTGTTTACTATGCTTTAGTTTAGCACTATTGGCATTCCTACATGTAGACTACCTGAAGCAATGAAAAAACCCTGCATAAAATTTACCATATCACATACTTTATAAGCGACTACCATAGAATGTCATAGTTACTAGTCTTTCTGAATCCATCATAAAAAGTATTTTTTCTGCCTTACTATGTAAGCAATGTGCGAGTTACCACATGTTTTGAATGCAAATTACGACAAAAATAGCTTAAACCCAACAGTTCATTTCCATGTCAGAAAATGCAGGTTCTCCATCTATGAGTGTACCATGGAACCGAGTGCTAGCATCAGGGCATCTTGCTTTGTGGATGAAACAATCAGCGAGCCGGCGACTATGGAATCAGGTGGGATAAATGGTGATCAAGGAGACATAAACACTAAGGCCCAATCCATGCCTAAGCCTGCTAATATAACAATGAGGTTTGATGGTTATGAAGTGGTTGTTGAGGACTACATATTTTACACGTCAAGGCATATGGACTTGGGAAATGGTGGGACTACATGAAAACTCTCAAGAATGTCACTATAAGCAGAATGCTCCTGGTGTGGACAATGTGGCGAGCCACACACGGACAAGGATGATTTGTAGGATGTGCAAAACCTTGAAAGCATCGTGAATAAGAGAAAAGGGGGAGGATTGTGAGGGTTGAATGTACAACCCACCCGTATCTTACGCACACGGATGGGTCTTTTCCATCACAACATTCTCTAGTGATGTAATCCCGTTCATCAAATGACAACACATGTCTATGGCTAGGAAACTTAACCATCTTTGATTAACGAGCTAGTCAAGTAGAGGCATACTAGAGACACTCTGTTTGTCTATGTATTCACACATGTACTAAGTTTCCGGTTAATACAAATCTAGCATGAATAATAAGCATTTATCATGATATAAAGAAATACAAATAACAACTTTATTATTTCCTCTAGGGCATATTTCCTTCAGTCTCCCACTTGCACTAGAGTCAATAATCTAGATTACATAGTAATGGTTCTAACACCCATGGAGTCTTGGTGTTGATCATGTTTTTCTCGTGAGAGAGGCTTAGCCGGCGGGTCTGCAATATTCAGATCCATATGTATTTTGCAAACTCTATGTCTCCCTCCTTGAATTGATCGTGGATGGAACTGAAGCATCTCTTGATGTGTTTGGTTCTCTTGTGAAATCTGGATTCCTTCGCCAAGGCAATTGCTCCAGTATTATCACAAAAGATTTTCATTGGACCCGATACACTAGGTATGACACCTAGATCGGATATGAACTCCTTGATCCATACTCCTTCATTTACTACTTCCGAAGCAGCTATGTACTCCGCTTCACACGTAGATCCCGCCACGACGCTTCGCTTAGAACTGCACCAACTGACGGCTCCACCATTCAATATAAATACGCACCTAGTTGGTGACTTAGAGTCATCCGGATCAGTGTCAATGCTTTGCATTGACGTAACCATTTACGACGAGCTCTTTGTCACCTCCATAAACGAGAAACATATCCTTAGTCCTTTTCAGGTATTTCAGGATGTTCTTGACCGTTGTCCAGTGATCCACTCCTGGATTACTTTGGTACCTCCCTGCTAAACTAATAGCAAGGCACATCAGGTCTAGTACACAACATTGCATACATGATAGAACCAAGGCTGAGGCATACGGAATGACTTTCATTTTCTCTCAATCTTCTGAAGTGGTCGGGCATTGAGTCTGACTCAACTTCACACCTTGTAACACAGGCGAGAACCCTTTCTTTGCCTGATCCATTTTGAAGTTCTTCAAAACTTTATCAAGGTATGTGCTTTGTGAAAGTCCAATCAAGCGTCTTGATCTATCTCTATAGATCTTGATGCCCAATATATAAGCAGCTTCACCGAGGTCTTTCATTGAAAAAATCTTATTCAAGTATCCTTTTATGCTATCCAGAAATTCAATATCATTTCCGATCAACAATATGTCATCTACATATAATATCAGAAATGCTACAGAGCTCCCACTCACTTTCTTGTAAATGCAGGCTTCTCCAAAAGTCTGTATAAAACCATATGCTTTGATCACACTATCAAAGCATATATTCCAACTCCGAGAGGCTGGTACCAATCCATAAATGGATCGCTGGAGCTTGCACACTTTGTTAGCACCTTTTGTATCGACAAAACCTTCTGGTTGCATCATGTACAACTCTTCTTTAAGATATCCATTAAGAAATGCAGTTTTGACATCCATTTGCCAAATTTCATAATCATAAAATGCGGCAATTGCTAACATGATTCAGACAGACTTAAGCATCACCACAGGTAAGAAGGTCTCATCATAGTCAACTCCTTGAACTTGTCGAAAACCTTTCGCAACAAGGCGAGCTTTGTAGACAGTAACATTACTATCAACGTCGGTCTTCTTCTTGAAGATCCATTTATTCTCTATGGCTTGCCGATCATTGGTCAAGTCAACCAAAGTCCACACTTTGTTGTCATACATGGATCCCATAGCAGATTTCGTGGCCTCAAGCCATTTCGTGGAATCTGGGCTCATCATCGCTTCCTCATAGTTTGTAGGATTGTCATGGTCAAGTAACATGACCTCCAGAACAGGATTACCGTACCACTCTGGTGCGGATCTTACTCTGGTTGACCTACGAGGTTCGGTAGTAACTTGATCAGAAGTTTCATGATCATCATCATTAGCTTCCTCACTAATTGGTGTAGAAATCGCTGGAACCGATTTCTGTGATGAACTACTTTCCAATAAGGGAGCACGTACAATTACCTCTTCAAGTTCTACTTTCCTCCCACTCACTTCTTTCGAAAGAAACTCCTTCTCTAGAAAGGATCCATTTTTAGCAACAAATATATTGCCTTCGGATCTGTGATAGAAGGTGTACCCAACAGTCTCCTTTGGGTATCCTATGAAGACACATTTCTCCGATTTGGGTTCAAACTTATCAGGTTGAAGCTTTTTCACATAAGCATCACAGCCCCAAACTTTAAGAAACAACAACTTGGGTTTCTTGCCAAACCATAGTTCATATGGTGTTGTCTCAACAGATTTAGATGGTGCCCTAACGTGAATGCAGCCATCTCTAAAGATAACCCCAAAATGATAGCGGTAAATCAGTAAGGGACATCATAGATCGCACCATATCTAATAAAGTACGATTACGACGTTCGGATACACCATTACGTTGTGGTGTTCCAGGTGGCGCAAGTTGTGAAACTATTCCACATTGTTTCAAATGAAGACCAAACTCGTAAATCAAATATTCACCTCCATGATCAGATCGTAGAAACTTTATTTTCTTGTTTACGATGATTTTCCACTTCAGTTTGAAATTCTTTGAACTTTTCAAATGTTTCAAACTTGTTTTTCATCAAGTAGATATACCCATATCTGCTCAAATCATTTGTGAAGGTCAGAAAATAACAATACCCGCCGTGAGCCTCAACACTCATCGGACCGCATACATCATTATGTATTATTTCCAACAAGTCTGTTGCTCGCTCCATTGTTCCAGAGATTGGAGTCTTAGTCATCTTGCCCATGAGGCCTGGTTCGCAAGCATCAAGTGATTCATAATCAAGTGATTCCAAAATCCCATCAGCATGGAGTTTCTTCATGCGCTTTACACCAATATAATCTAAACGGCGGTGCCACAAATAAGTTGCACTATCATTATTAAAATTATATCTTTTGGCTTCAATACCATGAATATGTGTATCACTACTATCGAGATTCAACAAAAATAGACCACACATCAAGGGTGCATGACCATAAAATATATTACTCATATAAATAGAACAACCATTATTCTCTGATTTAAATGAATAACCGTCTCACATCAAACAAGATCCAGATATAATGTTCAAGCTTAACGCTGGCACCAAATAACAATTATTCAGGTCTAATACTAATCCCAAAGGTAGATGTAGTGGTAGCATGCCGACGGCGATCACATTGACTTCGGAACCATTTCCCACGCGCATCATCACCTCGGCCTTAGCCAATCTTCGCTTAATCCATAGCCCCTGTTTCGAGTTGCAAATATGACCAACAGAACTAATATCAAATACCCAGGCGCTACTATGAGCATTAGTAATGTACACATCAATAACATGTATATCAAATATACCTTTCACTTTACCATCCTTCTTATCCGCCAAATACTTGGGGCAGTTCTGTTTCCAGTGACTAGTCCCTCTGCAGTAGAATCACTTAGTCTCAGGCTTACGTCCGTACTTGGGCTTCTTCACTTGAGCAGCAACATGCTTGCCGTTCTTCTTGAAGTTCCCCTTCTCCCATTTTCCCTTTTTCTTGAAACTAGTGGTCTTGTTAACCATCAACACTTGATGCTCCTTCTTGATTTCTACCTCTGCGTCCTTTAGCATCGCGAAGAGCTCGGGAATTGTCTTATCCATCCCTTGCATATTATAGTTCATCACGAAGCTTTTGTAGCTTGGTGGCAGTGATTGAAGAACTCTGTCAATGACACTATCAACCGGAAGATTAACTCCCAGTTGAGTCAAGTGATTGTGATATCCAGGCATTTTGAGTATATGTTCACTGGCAGAACTATTCTCCTCCATTTTGCAGCTGTAGAACTTATTGGAGACTTCATATCTCTCAATCCGGGCATTTGCTTGAAATATTAACTTCAACTCCTGGAACATCTCATATGCTCCATGACGTTCAAAACGTCGTTGAAGTCCCGGTTCTAAGCCGTAAAGCATGGCACACTGAGCTATCGAGTAGTCATCAGCTTTGCTCTGCCAGATGTTCATAACGTCCGGAGTTGCTCCTGCAGCGGCTTTGGCACCCAGCGGTGCTTCGAGGACGTGTGCAACAGTGAGGATAATCCTCAAGTTATGGACCCAGTCCGTGTAGTTCCTACCATCATATTTCAACTTAGCTTTCTCTAGGAACGCATTAAAATTCAAAGGAACAGTAGCACGGGCCATTGATCTACAACAACATAGACATGCAAAATACTATCAGGTACTAAGTTCATGATAAATTAAAGTTCAATTAATCATATTACTTAAGAACTCCCACTTAGATAGACATCCCTCTAGTCTTCTAAATGATCACATGATCCATATCAACTAAACCATGTCCGATCATCATGTGAGACGGAGTAGCTTTCAATGGTGAACATCACTATGTTGATCATATCTACTATATGATTCATGCTGGACCTTTCGGTCTCAGTGTTCCGAGGCCATATCTGCATATGCTAGGCTCGTCAAGTTTAACCCGAGTATTCTGCGTGTGCAAAATTGGCTTGCACCTATTGTATGTGAACGTAGAGTTTATCACACCCGATCATCACGTGGTGTCTCGGCACGACGAACTGTAGCAATGGTGCATACTCAGGGAGAACACTTATACCTTGAAATTTAGCGAGAGATCATCTTATAATGCTACCACCGTACTATGCAAAATAAGATGCATAAGGGATAAATATCACATGCAACCAATTAAGTGATATGATATGGCCATAATCATCTTGTGCCTTTGATCTCCATCTCCAAAGCACCGACATGATCACCATCGTCACCGGCTTGACACCTTGATCTCCATTGAAGCATCGTTGTCGTCTCGCCAACTATTGCTTCTACGACTATCACTACCACTTAGTGATAAAGTAAAGCAATTACATGGCGATTGCATTTCATACAATAAAGCGACAACCATATGGCTCCTGCCAGTTCCCGATAACTGTTACAAAACATGATCATCTCATACAACAATTTATATATTATCATGTCTTGACCATATCACATCACAGCAAGCCCTGCAAAAGCAAGTTAGAAGTCCTCTACTTTGTTGTTGCAAGTTTTACGTGACTGCTACGGGTTTCTAGTAAGAACCGTTCTTACCTACGCATCAAAACCACAACGATTTTTGTCATGTAAGTGCATCTAATGGCCCTTAGTGATTTTGGTGTATTGAAGACTTATAGGTTAAGGGACTAATGCGTTTGTGAGTGTACACAGGTCTATAAGTCTATGAGGAGTTTGATATTTACAGAGAAAGTTGACCCCTAAAAATGAAGTTCTTCGACTGAAGACTTTAAATCTCTGAAGACTTTCTGAAGACTTGGTATTCATTCGAGGAACATGAAGCGTGAAGACTTTTGTTTTCGTAGTTTCATTTTCTCTTTCTTGAGTCATAGGAAACACCTACTGTTAAAGGGGTCGAGGAAATACTAAGGAAAAATTTCCATGTGATGCTCAACTCAAAATCCTACACCTGCCAATCCCTTCGAGTGAAGCCATTGGAAATCTCATACAGTCCAGTCATATTCTTCAGCGACAGAGACGAAGTTCTTATGGTCTCTGAGGAATTTGTTCTGACTGAGGAGTTAGGAATTCGCCAGTGCGGATTTCCTACACAGTGAGGAACATGATAGCCCTGAGGATTTAGCTACTCAAAATTCCAACCATTGATGTGCTATGCGCCAGCTGTCCCAAAATATCTATCCATCTAACGGACATATCATTCAAGGGCATTTATGTCTTATCATGCCGGGCTGCTCCCTAGGCTATAAATAGCCGCCCCCTACAACCACTAGCTGGTTGGCTGCTCCGAGAGAAACTGACACTTGTCATTTGAGAGCAACCCATCCTCCGAGGACTTTGAGCGAAAATCATCAAGTGAGAAAAAAACCCAAACCCAAACACCTACAAACCCCAAGTGATTGAGCATCACTGAAGAGATTAATCCTGTGTGGATCCGACGCTTGTTACCTTTGAAGACTGTGCTTCTTCTAGACGGTTAGGCGTCATGGTCTAGAGCATCCAAGAGGAATTGTGGATCGCCGAGTGACCAAGTTTGTGAAGGTTCGCAAGTCACCTGAAGACTTACCACGAGTGATTGAACGAGGTCTGTGTGACCTTAGTTCAAGGAGAATACGGTGAGGACTGGGTGTCCTGAGCTGCGTGCTCAGGACTGGGTGTCCGGGACTGGGTGTCCTCGAGTTTAAATACTCAGCCGCTCCAACCAGACGTACAATTGAGACAGCAGTTGGAACTGGTCTACCAAATCATTGTCTTCACCAAGCTTACTGGTTCTATATCCTCAACTCTTTCATTTCCTCATAACTGTGTTGTGTGCTTGTTCATATATGTGCTTGAAGACTTTGGCTGAAGACTTTCTCAATTTCCTCAGTTCAATTTCTTAAGTCTGTTTGTCTTCATCCTGTGTTATCTTGTGCTTACGCTTCCTGTACTCTATGCCTGTCTTCATTTCATCATGATGTCTATGCTTGTGTTCTGCTATGTTTACTTTTGAGTACTTATTCCGCTGCTAGTAGTTCTTCGCTAAGGAATTTCCTCTTCGGCAAATTCCTCAGTGAAGAATTTCATAAAAATCGCCTATTCACCCCCCCTCTAGTCGATATAACGCACTTTCAATTGGTATCAGAGCAAGGTACTCCCTTGTTCTGTGTGATTTTGGTTTAACCTCCTGGAGTTCAGTTATGTCGACCGCAGGTATGATCAAGGTCTCTGCTGGGTGTTGTCGGCATTCTGGGAACGGGGGTCCCCAGACTTGCCTGCCTGCGGCCTGCGGCGTGGCTCAAAGGGGGGCCCAGCACGGCCCATCTTCACCAACACAAACCCAAGACCCTCGTGAGGGGCCAAGCCTCGCGAGGCGGATGACGCGAAGCTTCCTCAGGCCCGGCCTCGTCAGGCTGGCTCGCGAGGAGGTGGGGAGATCAAGGCGGGATACCTCACGAGGAGCCCGTGACGCAAGCCATGATGACTCAGGGCGCCAGGCGGGTGCCAGCCCGCGCAGCGTCCTCCTTTCCTCTTTGGTGCAAAGGGGGCAAGCGCAGCCACGGAGTACCGAGGCATCAGGCAAAGGTTGCCATTTCGGTGCAACGAGACCAAGACCAGGAGGACTACGAGACGGAGGTCACCGTGGAGCCCAAGACGGCGTCATCACCAGAGCTTTGCGCAGGCGAAGACTACTTTTGTCAGGATAGTTGATGCTCGTTGTCCCCCTTCAAATTAGCCCGCCATTGTTGGCTCCCTTCCCGCTCAATATTTGGGAAGAGGACCAAGGCCTCTATAAATAGGACTAGCCACCCACACGGCAAAGGGGGTCGGCAAAGGGAGGTCAGAAAGAGAGAGAGAGAGAGAGAGAGAGAGAGAGAGAGAGAGAGAGAGAGAGAGAAAGGTGGCTGAACTCCTCCCAGCAGTTCATCGCCTCAGCCAAGAACAGACCCTCGCGAGGCTGTTCTTCCTTGTATTGTTCATCATCACCAGCCCAAGAGGCAATCCACACACCACACATTGGAGTAGGGTATTACACCACAACGGTGGCCCGAACCAGTATAAACCCTGTGTCTCTTGTGTTGTTCTTTCCTTAGTTTAGATCCTAGCACGGCAGAGGGGTGCAGGAAGGTAGGAGGCGAAATCTCCGTGTGCACCCCAGTGTTCGAACCTCAAGGGTCTGCCGGAACCCAAACTCCGACATTTGGCGCGCCAGGTAGGGGTGCGCCGGAATTCGTCTTCCACCGCCCCGTTCTCCTCCGACCGTCACGCCCATGTCCGACGCTCGTCGGGCTCGCGCCGAGCGCCGGGCCGCACTCGCTTCCCATGTCGCCCAGACGGCCCCTGTCGGCGGGCATCCACGTCGTTCCCCATCACCTGCCGTCAATGCCGCCACCAGCCCGGCGGGGGACGAGCGGCAAGCATCGTCCCAGCATACGTCCATGCGGCAAGACGGCCGCACCGCAACCCCCTCGCTCGCCCCAGCTGGATATTCGTCCCGCGCGCTCCCCGCGCCCATGGAGGCTCGGGCTGCACTCATCGCGGTAAACGAGCTCCTACGCTACCGTCCCGTCGACGACGTCTACGAAGAATGGCTCGACCGCATCGCCGAGCTCGTCCGTGCTGCAGGGGGCTCTTCCGCATCATCCGTTCCGCTGCACCGCACCCCGCCCCACGCGGGCAAAGAGGCTCCGGCGGCGCCCCGGCCGCCTCCTCCTCAAGAAGACGCCATGGCTCCAAGGCGCATGGCCCCTGGGCAGAACCCGCTCCGTCAGGTGCCAGCGCAGCAAGAACAGAGCTGCCAAGAAGTCCCTCGCCCGCCAGAAGCTGCCCGGACGCTCCTTTCTCCAGCACGTCGCGACCATCCCCCTGCTCCAGTGCATGGGGACATGCAAGACCAGGCTCTCCGTCACCTAAGGCCTCCCGTGGCCACAGCAGGCTGCCGCGCCTACACCACCGAACTACGCAGCGTCGCGTGGCCCGGCAAGTTCAAACCAGACCTGCCTCCTCGCTACGACGGCACGGCCGACCCTGCGGAGTTCCTCCAGCTCTACGAGCTGGGCATCGAAGCTGCCAACGGAGACGAGAAGGTCATGGCGAACTGGTTTCCCATGGCGCTCAAGGACGGGGCCCGCACCTGGCTCCTGAACCTGGCTCTAGGCACAATCTCCTCCTGGGAAGAGATGCGCACCCGCTTCATCGTCAACTTCCAAGGTACTTGCGACCGGCCCCCCGCCGTGAGAGACATGCGCCGCATCAAGCAACAACCCGGGGAGACCCTGCAGAAGTACATCCAGTGCTTCAACAACGCACGCCTCAAGATCCCCAAGGTGACTGAGGAGGCCATCATCTCAGCTTTCTCCGACGGAGTGTGCGACGTCAAGATGAAGGAGGAGCTGGCGATGCATGAAGACCTGTGCACTTCCTTGGAGCTGTTCAACTTGGCAAACAAGTGCGCCAGGGCTGAGGAGGGGCGTCTCTCCCTCGTCGAGCTGCCTGCCACAGACCCAGAAGAGAAGAAGCTCAAGGCCAAGGATGTGAAGCGCAAGGGGGCTGCAGTGCTCGCGGCAGAACCAGACACCAAGCGGGGCAGAGATCAGCCCGAACCTCCCAAGGGCAGCCGGTACTGTGTGTACCACGACCTCCACACCCACAACACCAATGAATGCCAAGAACTCCGAGCCGTGCGTGAAGGAAGGATCGGCAGTCGCCCCGAGGAGGAGGAGGAAAGCAGGACGCTGGGAAGACCGTGGGCCGCGCCAAGGGTGGCGCGATCAACCTTGCGAGGATCGCTGGCAAGACCGCCTCATGAGAGAGGATGGAGAGATCAGCCTCGCGAGGGAGACTCGAGGGATCAGCCTCGCGAGGATCGCCCGCTAGGCAACGCAGGCCTCCCACCGCCGCCGCTGCAGCCAAGGAGAAACGATGACCACCATCAGGACGAGGAGGCTGGGGGCTTTCAGGAGCCGCGCGCGATCGCCTGCATCTTGGGCGGAGCACAAGCCCCAGCCTCTCAGCGCATCTTCAAGCAGTTCGCCCGCGAAGTGAACGCGGTACTCCCCAGACTCGAAGCCACACGCCCTCTCAGGTGGTCGGCGTGCGCCATCACGTTCAGCTCAGCAGATCAGCTCAAGTGTGCGGCAACCGCCGGAGTCCTCCCGATGCTTTGTTCCCCAATCATCAGCAACGTGGTGGTCACCAAGACCCTCATCGATGGCGGGGCAGGGCTCAATGTCCTGTCCGTGGAGACGTTCAACAACCTCCAAGTGCCCTACAGCCAGCTTCAGCAGACCAAGCCCTTCTCCGGTATCACTGACGGCTCCACGGTCCCGATTGGGCAGGTCCGCCTCCCTGTCACCTTCGGGGCATGCGACAACTACCGCACCGAGCTCATCGACTTCGACGTGGCTCACATTCGCCTGCCGTACAACGCCATCCTTGGGTACCCACTGCTGGCTAAGTTCATGGCCGTAACTCACCACGGCTACAACGTCCTCAAGATGCCAAGAAGCGGCGGAGTCATCACGGTTCCCTGTGAAGAGAAGGACGCGGTGTGTTCCCTGGAACGAGCCTTTCAGGCCGCATCACTGGAAGACCCGGATCGCGGAAGCAGGAGGCTTCCCGAGACCACCCCCAAGAAGAAGAAGACATCTTCCGGCTCGACCACTCAGGAGGCAGGCCCCTTTGGGCCCGCGCTTGCCTAGTGGGAGCCTCCCTCCATCGCATAGGAAAGCGCGCCCAGCGCCCCCCTCAGGCAGGGCTCGGGGGCTCTCCCCTGGAGGGCCATCGACCTAGCTAGGGTCATGAGGGAGGCGCTTGGGCACCACATGGAGGCGTGTTTTGAAGCACGTTTCCCTCAAGAAGGAGCAAGGCAAGGAGATCTAGACCCACAGGAGTTCGTCAGCAAGGCCATTCAGGAGCTACAGGAGTCAAGAGTCATGAGAGGCGCCCGCCGCCTACAAGCAGTGGCCCCCCATCTAGGCGAGGATGGTGGGCTGCGCGTCTGCATTGACATACCAGGGCTCAACCGAGTCGTCTCTCTGGAGCGCCTCTGGCCCTCGCGAGTGGGGCGCTGCGGAGATCCACCCCACAGCTACGTTCGCATGCCTTACGGCTTGCCGAATGCGGCTGACGCACACCAGCCCCACATGAGGGGTATCACGGAGGTACGAGAGGCCAGGCGTTCCGCAGCCCTGGCAGAGATGGAGATGGCCCGCGAGGAGTCGCCAGCGCCTCCGGAGCCTCCCGAGGCCCCTGGGCCTGGGGGCTTGTGAGGATCGGCTCCCGCAGCCCCCCGAGCCTGCTACACCAACACCCCTTCGTCCTCAACATCATCAGGTGACATCTTTCGAGTTTTACTTCCAGCTGGGAGCGCCCCCGGGGCTGCATTATTCCCAGGCCGCGTGGGTCCGTCCCTGCGGCGTGTATCCCTTTATTCCATGTTGTTAGCTTACCTTGTTGGGGGCGCCCCTCAGGCTGCATCATCCCCAAGTCGCTCAGGCCTGACCCAGTGATCGCCGCATTCCCGGCATCCATTCAAACGAATCCACTCCTTCGCGGCTAACGTGTTTTACCTAGTTGCCTACTCAGCTGACGCCAACTAACGGAACTGCTCCCGAACGGCACGACGCTTGCGCATGGGTCCATCCCTGCAACGCCGACAAACCTGGATGGCTGAGCTCTGGTCGCGGCAGCCCCGCACAGCGTCACCTCGTCAAGCCTTCAGTGCCTCACTACCCCTCGGAAGCAACCAGCGGCTGACCGTCAATTGTATAGCAACCCCTTGCTTTTTTCTATGATGGACCTGCAGGACCTCCTGAAGGAGCTGCGTCAGGCGAGGATCTTGTTGTGCCTCCTTCGCTCTCATCCGCGCGAACCGCTTGCACGTTAAAGGGGGGGTGCCTGAGCATCGCGACTCAGGGCTCCTACTGGCTCTCCAACCCTCACCCTCTGGCCTTGACCACGGCATCGCGACCTAGCATACCAGGGACGGCTGAGATTCGCTCGAGGGCCGGGACCCAAGGACGTAGAGCAGAAAGGGGAGCTAAGGCGAGAGGGAGGAGACACACGAGGACCTCGCCGAGCAACCCCGCTCCTGCCAACGCACGGACCCGGCCACACACCAGAGAGCGGCCCCTGATCCTCAAGATAAGTTATCGCCCGGAAGCGCCAGCTACCGTGGCACCATCCCCGCACCTAATGCTATCCCTTCTTAGCGACGCCGCTCCCCTTTCTCACCAAACGACGGCTGCTTGGGCGCCAAAGGGGACCTCCTGAGCATCGCGACTCAGGGGCTCTTACCGGACTCCGGGTCGCTCACCTCCTGGCCTTGACCACGGCATCGCGACCTGGCATACCAGCGATGGCTGAAGCCGCCTTGGGACTGGGACCTGTCGGCGCAGAGCACCAAGCCCTCGTGAGGTTCGAAAGGGAGGACTGAGCTAAGATGGAATGAGCAACTCGCGCAATTCTACGACAAGTGTTATATATACAAGACAGGATCACAGGCACCTTACAAGCCCCTACGGGACGCGTTTTTGATTCCTCGCAGGGAACGGATCCTAAAGGGACACAAACTACGCGCGTCCCTGCAAAAGACGCCATCATCAACAGTGGGCCGTCAAGCACCGACGCCAACCCCATCCAGATCAGAGTCGGCGGCGGCCTGACGAGCCCGCCCTGCTCCAGGAGCGGCGCCGGCTCGGGGGCTCGTAGCTGTCGTCGCTCGTCTCCGGAGTCGCGAAGAGCTCGCCGGAGTCGCTGGAACCTCCGATGCCTCCACCACCTGAGGAGCCTCCAAGGGAGTGGGTGGCGTGCCCAGTCCTCGTCACAGCAGGGCCCTGGCCACCTTCCCCGGGGCAGCACTCCAGCCGGCGCCCGCTCGCATCGAAGACCTTGAAGAGCATCACCGAAGCACCATCGTAGTCCAAGTGGATCGCGAAGACTCCCCTTGTCCTGCAAACCCGGGCGATCTCCCTCCAGCCGCGGGTCAGGTAGACCTCGCCCGGGGCGACGACCGCGACCTCTGCCTCAGTCGCAAGGGTGCTGCAGCCGGCGTGCTGCAGCCAGAGCTCCAGGGGCTCCCCCTGCGGGATGATGGAGGCGAAGAAGGGAGGCAGGCAAATCCAAGACTGAAGAGGAATGGCGACGTGGAGCACGAACTCTTGGGAGGAGCCCTCGGCGTGGACCCCAGGGGGGACGACCCACACCTTCGTGACCCGTCGGCGCCGATGACGGCGCCCCCCGTGGCGGTCAGCATCAGCTCCTTCGGGGCCCTTGACGTGGGCGTGTAATGGAAGCGGGAACCCCGGTGGCGCCCGCTCGCCCCAAGGCCTCGGCTCCCTCGGCCATGGGGGATGAGCCGTTTCTTCGGCGGGAGGGGCTCTGGCCCCTCTCGGGGAGCTTTTCCCTTCTCTGCCGCCGAGAACCGGCGGATCGGAGCCATCGCGGAAAGACGGAGCAAGGATCGGGAAGAAGGAGAAGCGAGGAGGAGTGGACTGGAAGGGCGTGCGTCGTCCCGTACTTATGGCCGGCGAAGGCCAACCGCCGGCCTCCACGATCGTAGGTAATCATGACCCGTTTTTGCATGCAGGACTTGTTCCATCCGTGCAGTTGCCGAGGCGTCGTGGGGAAGTGGAGACGCCCATGTCCAGTCAACCGCCACGCGGCGCCCAAGGCCGCGGGCTGTTAGGGCCCGTGGCGCTTCGCTCCTGCCCTTCCGCCTCCCTGCACGGCCAAGTCCGGGCGCGCCTTGGGCCCAGGGGCTACTGTCGGCGTTCTGGGAATGGGGGTCCCCAGACTTGCCTGCCTGCGGCCTGCGGCGTGGCTCAAAGGGGGGCCCAGCACGGCCCATCTTCACCAACACAATCCCAAGACCCTCGCGAGGGGCCAAGCCTCGCGAGGCGGACGACGAGAAGCTTCCTCAAGCCCGGCCTCGTCAGGCTGGCTCGCGAGGAGGCGGGGAGATCAAGGCGGGGTACCTCATGAGGAGCCCGTGACGCAAGCCATGACGACTCAGGGCGCCAGGCGGGTGCCAGCCCACGCAGCATCCTCCTTTCCTCTTTGGTGCAAAGGGGGCAAGCGCAACCGCGGAGTACCGAGGCATCAGGCAAAGGTTGCCATTTCGGTGCAACGAGACCAAGACCAGGAGGACTATGAGACGGAGGTCACCGTGGAGCCCAAGACGGCATCATCACCAGAGCTTTGCGCAGGCGAAGACTACTTTTGTCAGGATAGCTGATGCTCGCTGTCCCCCTTCAAATTAGCCCGCCATTGTTGGCTCCCTTCCCGCTCAATATTTGGGAAGAGGACCAGGGCCTCTATAAATAGGACTAGCCACCCACACGGCAAAGGGGGGCGGCAAAGGGAGGTCAGAAAGAGAGAGAGAGAGAGAGAGAGAGAGAGAGAGAGAGAGAGAAAGGTGGTTGAACTCCTCCCAGCAGTTCATCGCCTCAGCCAAGAACAGTCCCTCGCGAGGCTGTTCTTCCTTGTATTGTTCATCATCACCAGCCCAAGAGGCAATCCACACACGACACACTGGAGTAGGGTATTACACCACAACGGTGGCCCGAACCAGTATAAACCCTGTGTCTCTTGTGTTGTTCTTTCCTTAGTTTAGATCCTAGCATGGCGGAGGGGTGCAGGAAGGTAGGAGGCGAAATCTCCGCGTGCACCCCAGTGTTCGAACCTCAAGGGTCTGCCGGAACCCAAAATCCGACAGGTGTCCTACCTTTGATGGGACGGACTACCCCTACTGGAAAAATAAGATGCGAATGCATCTTGAGGCAATTGATAACGATCTCTGGTATGTTGTGGAAAATGGTGTTCCCTCAGTCACACCTTCTCTAAATGCAGCTGATGTGAAGAGATTCAAGCAACTCGACTCTCAAGCGAAGAATATCATATGTGGCCATCTGAGCAAAGGACAGTATGGCAGAGTGAGTGCTTTGGAGACAGCGAAGCTTATCTGGGACAGGTTGTCCAAAGTGAATGAAGGAGTCTCAACACAGCGTGACTCTCGAGTTGATGTTCTTCGCAATCTCTTCAATAGCTTCAAAAGACTCGACAATGAAAATGTTCAACAAACCTTCGATCGCCTCACTGACATCTCAAATGAGCTTCAAGCACTTGGTGCCACTAACATCACTGACCATGAGGTGGTGAAGAAATTGCTGAGATCGCTTGATTCCTCATTTGACACTCTGGCATTGATGATACAAGAACGTGCTGATTACAAGTCACTTGATCCCGCTGATATTCTCGAGAGGCTAAATACTCATGAGTTCCAACTTGCTGAAAAAAGAGATCTCTATGGTTCGAGCTATGGCAGATCACGTGCACTGAAGGCCAAGGCAGTATCTGAGTCCGAAGATGAAGACTCTGGTAGCAGCCTTGGTGATCCTGAAGAACTAAGCCATGATCTGGCTCTGCTCATGAAGAAGTTCCAAAAGTTCTCAAGACGTGGCCGCCTTGGAAGACCCTCAAGGAGCAATGATTCCTCATCCAGTGACTACAAGAGGAGGCTCTGTCACAAATGCAAGAAACCTGGACATTACATTCAAGATTGTCCTTAGTGGGAAAAGGAATCAAAGAAGAAGAAATACAAGGATTACAGTTCTGATGATGCAAAGAAAAAGAAGAAATCCACAAAATCTTCATCATCAAAATCCTCAAAGTCTTCATTTCACAAGAAGAGCAGCTCCAAGAAGGCTAGGGCATTCATTGGCAAGGAAATGGACTCTGAGGCTGAATCTGAAGAAAATGAGGAAGAGGAGTCATCTGAGGAGTCTGAATCCGGAGTGGCGAGCCTAGCTCTCGCTACTGCATTCGTCAGCAAGTCTATCTTCAACACTGAAGAAAATGACCTCACCAACAAGGCTGATGAACGCGATGATGACTACGCTCCCACCTATTGCTTCATGGCAAAGGGTGCCAAGCTACTCAAATATACCTCCTCTGAATCAAGTGAGAATGAATCTGATGAAAACCTTAAGCATAGCTATTCTAAACTTGCTAAGATTACTGTAAAACAACAAAGGGCTCTTGAAAAGGTTCAAAACATGCTAGACAAAAGTGATGATATGTTGGGTGAAGAAATGGATCGCACTAAAGCCTTGACTGAAAATCTTCAGAGACTTCAGACTAGGTTTGACAATCTTCAAGGTCATCGTAACACTCTCTTATCCGATCATGAGAAGCTTTCTTATGAATTTCTTCAAATAAAGCAAGACCTTGAGAAGCTAAGAGTGAGTTATGAAGATCTTCAGAAGGAGCGCGATTCATTACTTGCTCAACAAATCAACGCTTCTCAGGAAGAATTTGTTCCTCCTTGTTTGAAATGCATTGAACGTGAATCTGCTAATTCTTCACCTGAATGTTCAAATGCTGCAAATGTTTCAAATTATTCACATGCCTCTGCTATCACTAATTCCTCATCTGAGGACATTGCTAGTATCATTGATGATGCAGGGCTGAAGGAATTGTACATGACAGGCATGTACAAAAGCCTCAAAGGGCATCAGACTCTTTGTGATGTGCTTAAAAAGCAGATCCTCAACAGGAACCCTAGGAAAGAGGGTATTGCTTTTGAGAGGAAACTCAATGTTGATGGTACATATTGGAAGCCTGAGCAGTACCCCAAAACTACATGGGTTGCTGCAAAGGGACCTCCATTTGATCCATCTAACCTATCTGGATATGCATGTGAATCTCCTCATTCTAATGATGAGTCATTTGACTCCAACTACAAACTGTTCAAAAATCAGAATGGTGAAGTATTTGCTAGATATGTTGGCACTAACTGCAGGAACGGTCCCCCTATGAAGAAAATTTGGGTTCCCAAAAGATGCCTTGAAAATCTTCAGGTGAATGTCATCATGACGCCACCTGTGAAGAATAGGAACCCCAGATCAAATTCTTCATATGGACCAAATTATTCATATGGATCCAAGTCCTCATACGGACCAAACTCCTCACATGGATGAAATTCCTCAAAAGGATCAAAGTCCTCATATGAACATCATCGTGCTAACCCGTCTGTTTTGTAGGGAAGATCTAAGGATTGTGGATATGTGCATTTTTCTTCAAATTATTATGTCCATAAGTCCTCGAAGAATTTCTCTGCTTACTCTTATGCTTATTCTAATCCCTCTTATGTGAAACGAAATGGACTGACTTCTATGCCATCCTTCTCGTATGGAGCTCGCAGAATGATGAACTCTTTGCCACCCCTTCAGATGTGGGTGGTGAAGAAAAAGAACTAATCTCTTCTGCAGGGTCAGGTCTCCAGACGTACGTAATCGTCTGAAGAATTTGCTGGAGACCTGAGCACGCCTGATAGGACGCGGGCTAATCATGAAGAAATTAACTTTCATTTCTCACGTCCTCACACTGCTTTATCTGTTCCGTTGCTTGATGAAATTGATCTGATGAATCAATGTCATATTCTTCACTATTGAAGTATATGAGTTTGTAAGCTGCACTAATTCATCTGCAGGATGATCAACCCAAAGCCACTGAGTGGGTCCTCGATAGTGGATGTACAAATCACATGACTGGTGACAAGAATCTATTGATAGATGCTCCATTATCTCCGTCGCATCTGAAGCATATCATCTTTGCTGACAAAGGCAAAAGTCAGGTATTGGGTCTAGGTAAGGTTGCGATCACAAAGGATCAACACATGGACAAAGTCATGCTTGTTGAGTCCCTAGGATACAACCTTATGTCTGCCGCAATGCTTTGTGATCTTGATATGGTTGTTGTCTTTGGCAAGTACCGTTGTGTTGTGGTTATGGAAGCTGACAATTCCAAAGTCTTCAAAGGCTTTAGGAGAGGAGACCTGTATATTGTTGATTTCTCTACAGGACCACAACCAGTCGTGTGTCTACTTGCAAAAGCTTTCAGAAGGCTGGCTCTGGCATCGACGACTTGGTTATGCAGGCATGAGGAATTTGCACACGCTTGCGAAGAAGAAGCATGTCATTGGCATGGAGAATGTCAAATTCCTCAAGGATCACCTATGCGGAGCATGTGAAGCTGGGAAGATGACAAAGGCTAAGCATCCAGCGAAGACTATCATGACCACCACTCGCCCATTTGAATTGCTTCACATGGATCTCTTTGGTCCTAATCATTATTCTGCTGTTTCAAATGAAGCATCTCAATATGGCTTTGTTATTGTTGATGATTACTCTCGTTACACATCGGTACACCTTGTTACTTACAAACATGAAGTGCAGGAAGTCTTCAAACAATTTTCCTCGAGGGCTTCAACCAACTTTGGTGTGAAGATCAAGCACAATATCATTGGCACAAAGTGGATCTACCGCAACAAGCAAGATGAAAATGGCCTTGTGGTGAGGAATAAGGCACGGCTCGTAGCTCAAGGCTACACACAGGTTGAAGGAATTGATTTTGATGAAACTTTTGCACCTGTTGCTAGACTTGAGGCTATTCGCATATTACTTGCTTATGCTAATCATCATGATATCACTTTATATCAAATGGATGTGAAAAGTGCATTACTCAATGGTAAGCTTGAGGAAGAGGTATATGTTGCTCAACCCCCAGGTTTTGAAGATCCAAAGAATCCTAACAAAGTCTTCAGACTCAACAAGGCCCTCTATGGCCTCAAGTAGGCCCCACGGGCGTGGTATGATACCTTGAAGGAATTCTTCATGAAGAAAGGCTTCAAACCCGGTTCACTCGACCCTACTCTTTTCACTAAATCTTATGATGGTGAATTGTTTGTGTGCGAAATATATGTTGATGATATTATCTTTGGTTGTACTGACCAACATTATAGTGATGAATTTGCCTATATAATGAGTGAAGAATATCAAATGTCTATGATGGGAGAGTTGAAATTCTTCTTAGGTCTTCAAATTCGTCAACAACGCAATGGCATATTCATATCTCAGGAGAAATACCTCAAGGATGTACTGAGGAAATTCGGCATGCAAGACTGCAAAGGCGTCAAAATTCCTATGCCCACAAATGGCCATCTTTGCATTGATGAAAATGGCATCGACTTCGATCATAAGGTATACTGCTCCATGATTGGCTCTTTATTGTACTTATGTGCATCTAGGCCAGATATAATGATTAGTGTTTGCATGTATGCCCGATTTCAAGCTACACCGAAGGAATCACACCATAAGGCTGTGAAGCATATTCTTCGATATCTAGATCACACACCAACACTAGGATTATGGTACCCCAAGGGCTCGTCTTTTGATCTCGTTGGATATTCTGACTCTGACTATGCTAGTGATCGTGTGGACCGCAAGTTAACATCTGGTACATGTCACTTCCTCGGACGATCTTTGGTCTGTTGGTCCTCGAAGAAACAGAATTGCGTATCACTATCTACTGCTGAAGCTGAGTATATTGTCGCTGGTTCTTGTTGTACTCAATTGCTATGGATGAAGCAAACTCTCAAGGACTACGGCGTCAACATGAAGAATGTGCCTCTCTTCTGTGACAATGAGAGTGTCATCAAGATTGCTCACAACCCAGTTCAGCACTCGAAGACAAAGCACATTCAGATTCATCATCATTTTCTTCGTGATCATGTGCTGAAGGGCGACATTTCTATTGAGCATGTGAAGACTGAAGAACAGCTAGCCGATATCTTCACAAAGCCCTTGGATGAGAAGAGATTTATCAAGTTGCGGTGTGAGCTAAATATCCTAGAATCTTTGAATGTTCTTTGAAAAGGACACTCATCCTAACACTTATGCAAAATTGATGACTTGGATGTGCAACACATGAAGAAACATTTTTCTTCAATCAATGAAGAATAACACTCTTAGTGTGAAGAAATTAACGAAGAATTTGGTTCTCAGAACCCTACGATAATTGTACGCGGTGTCTGAAATCATCATTCTTATACGGTGGGTCACGCCACCACCAAAAGATGAAATTCCTCAGTTGTTCATATTCTTCAACTTTGCATTGTCTTAACTGTTTCCGTCATTTTTCTTCATTGGCTATATATATATGAATTTATGTCCTCTACGGCATTCACTTATTGCTAATTTTTCAAGTTGGTTTTTCTGCTAAGTGAATGTGATCGGACCCTTCCCCTCTATGCTATACTCAACCCAATCTATTCAAAAATTCTTCATGTGCGTTCTATTTGAAACTCGTTCAAAATCTTCACTGTGTCCTTGTCAGCTGAAGAAATTGCGAGCGGAACTTTAAAACCTATCTTATCTAAATTTTCGGCTTTGCCGCTCAAACCGTTCTGCATCCCACGATATACTTATCCTTTCACCCACGATCGCACACGATCTCCACCTCTCAGTACGTGGGTTACACATGTCAAGCGAATGAGAAGGGTCAGGGGCACGTTCGTCCAATTTCTTCGGGCGAACAGTTTTTCACTATGGCTATAAATACCTCTCTTCCCCCTCCTCACTTCTTTTACTCCGCTCGACCTCTCTCCAGCTCGAGCTTCTCAAACCCTAGCGCCGCCGCTACTTCATCGTCGCCGGTGAGGAAGAGCTTCACTGCCTCGACCTCGTCGCCACCGTACTCGCGCCGACCGCAGAAATCTTCACTCCGCCGCCGCCGTAGCCGTCTTCCTCCGCCGAGTTAGGGCGTGGAAGATATACACAGACGAACTTCACCTCTCCTCTTCACTGTTCGTCATGTTCTTCATCCAGGGTAATTAAAAGTTACTTTTAATGCCCTTGTTGATTCAAATGATTATCTACAAAATCTTCAAAGGTGTTTTTCTTCATATCTTCACACACTAAACACCTCACAAGTCATCTGTTCTTGATTCGTTTCTCTAAGCATCATTTTTCTTCAAGATTCCTCAATTGTGTGGATCTTCGATCTATACAACTCTGGAACCTAAGGCAAAGAACACTTAGTGAAATTCTTCAAGACTCATCTGGTCAAATTCCTCAAACTTGTTCTTTTTGAAAAACCTTCTGAGAACGCATATGACCTCTCCAAAATTCCTCGCAACTATACTCTGTTCACAGGTACTCATGTCAGCTGCTGAATCACCAGGTTCTCATCAATTAACTCATTTGCAGTGTTCCTCGAAGAAAAGTTGCATACTTCTTCAGAGAATTCAATTGTCCAAATTCCTCAACTGAAGAAAATGGCTGACGGTAAGAAGCCACAGAAAGGAGGAAACAGACCTAAGGTCAATACAGCGTTTGAGATCCCTGATGAAATATATGTCGGGTACTGCACACCTACTGAGGAAACCAAGAATGAGCGCAAAGTGCGCATTCAGAAGATAGAGAGGAGATGGGCTAGAGAGTGGAGGGAGTACAGATATGTCACTCCCAAGTATATGAAGAAATTCGCACTCAATCCTCCATGCCCAAGACCTCCATTGGCACCTGGCCAAATAGCTGATCCCACCAGCCTCAAGCACGGTGAGGACTATCCTGACGAATGGGCCAAGTGCCAAGCCAAGTTGGCTAAGAAATCCAGAGAAGCAGTGAGGAAATTCAATGAAGACTCTGCTGCTGCTGTTGCCTCTGCTGAGGCCTCTGCTATCAAGCCAAAGAAGGCTATGTCAAAGAAGCCTGCGTGCAAGCCAAGTGCTTCACCAACAATGCCCTCAAGGCCAAACTCCTCAGCAATGCCCTCACGGCCAGAATCCTCAAAGCCCTCACGGCCAATTCCTCATGCTGCTCCTGCTCCCTCAAAATCCTCAGCTCCTCCAAAGTCCTCAGTTGTTCCAACAAAGTCCTCAGCACATGTGCATCTTGCCTCGTGCCAAAGGACTGCAGGCATGTCCATTGCCTCAGGAGCTTCAGCTAGTTCCTCAGCTGCACCAACTTCCTCAACGGGACCCTCTCTACTGAAGACTAAGGCCACTGCTAGACGAGGTCCTCGCCCCATTCCTCAGAAGAAGCAAGTCGCCTTCCAAGTGTCGTCTAATGAAGACAAAGCTGATGATGATGAACTTGCAGAAATCATCAGAGATAGGCAAGTCAGGGCCGCTAGAGCCAAGGGAACAGATGTGCCACTGCTTTTGGATCCCAAGTTGGTCCTCGAATACATTGATGTTTGGCACAAGGACCCCAACACTCCCATGCCTGATTTCAAGATGACTCCTGGTCAAAGTCACATGCTGACTCACTTCATACAAGAAGATAAATGGAAATTTGAACAGGGGAGGAGAGTGAAGAAAGTGCAGTACAAGAAAGAGCACTTTCTGAAGCAAAATGTTATGAAGCTTTCACCTGAAGAACTTGTTGCTCTCCAATCTGAAATCAAGAAACTGAGTGATGAATTTGATCGCTATTATGCTGACTGGCTAGGAGACAAAGTCAGATTTGTAAAGATCATAGAACAGTTCACCTCCACTGTTGCAGCCCCAACGCAACAGGAAATTCCTCAGGCTAAAGCATCTGCTCAGCCTACTGAAGAAAATGCCAGCACCGCTAATGACAATCAGGCTGCTGAAGAAAACGTGAGTTCCAGGGCTGATGACTGCATTCCAGTCGCTGAAGAAATTGCCAGGGCACCCACTTGTGGTGCGCCTGAAGAAAATGAAGAAAATCAACTAGATTCCTCTGCTCCTCCTGTGCCTAAACCAACTCCAATCCTTCCATCTGCATCAGATGTGAAGAAGACCAAGGCTGCGGAGCATGCAGCAGTGAAGAAAAGGAAAGCATCAGCTGCTTCAGATTCTTCGTCTCCAAAGAAGATGAAGCCTATGACAAGCTCATTTGCTAATCCCATTGATGTTGTTCCCATCTCAACCAGGCCATCAAAGGACCTTGTTCCTTTTGGTGAAGAATATGAGATCCCTAGCGGATCTGATGAAGAAGATCATTCTGCTGCTTCATCGGAGCAGATCGATGAAGAAATTGAAGTGGATATGATCCCTTCAACACCAGTCATCTCCTTGCCCATGCCTCAGTCCACAGCTGAAGAGGCTGGCGTTGAAGAAATGGAAGATGAAGATGTGGACGTTGGCTGCTCCACACCCGTAATTAGTGATGAATTCTGGGAAAGTCAGCATCCAAACTCTCCAATGTTCACACCGTTGCAAGCAAATACCTTGTTCACCTGCACAAACCGTTCAAATGGGCTCTGAAGAAACTCACCCCACTTCATCTATACATGAGGAAATTCTAGCCACTAGTGTTGAAAAAACTGCTGATGCTGAACATCTGAAGACGCAGACTGCCACTGAAGAGGAACGAGAAATTCCTCAGCCTGAAGAACCTGAGATTGCGATTCCTGAGGTCGTGATGCAACTCACTAACACTCCTCTGCCCAATCCCAAGGATCCATTCTCACGCAAGCAAAAGTTCAAGGCTGATGATTTCTTCGGCGAGCATGTATTCTTCGAATACTACAACCCTTATAACTCTGCTCGCATTAGGAAGAGGCGTTTCTGGACTGCTAGTCAAGCCAATTTCTATTCCTCAGTGTTGTTCAACAAAGAGAAAATCTTCTACCATGAGCAAATTCCTCACGTGGATATGGAATCTCTGTCGTTCTTCACACCAGTCCTTAGTGTTCTTCATGACACTAGACTGTTAAATTTTTGCTCTGACATGTGTGATTGGAATGAAGAACTGATTCTTCAATTTTATGCAACATTGCACATCACAGGAGATTCTGAAGATGTGAATTCATGGGTGCTGGACTAGATGTCTGAAAACACTCACTACACTGTACCAGCCTCTGAATTGCTTCGTGCCTTACCACTCAGGCCTCCCCTTGAAGAAGCTCGTTGCATCTACAGTGAACCTGAGCTTACAAATCACTACATGCAGGTGCTGATTAAACCTTTGAAGCCAGGTCAGACACCAAGAACCAAATTCCTCGTGAAGGAATTGCTTTATGTGCCCATAACTGTCTATCATATTCTTACGAGGACAATGAGTCCTATCAAAGGCCACGACTCATCTGATGACGAATGTTGGCATCATGAAGAATCTGGTATTCAACATCGTTCATGGCATTCCTGACAATTATCACGATTTCTTCATGAGGACTCTGGCAAATGTTGCACTGTCTCCGTTTGAGCTGAAGCCTTATGCACCTTGGATTATGAGATTCCTCAGGACAAGGTCTTCACTCAACTACAAAGATGATTTTCAAAATCATCTCAGCTACTTGCCCCCAATTGAAGTCCTCAAGCAGACCTATTCCTCAGTTGATGGAAAGGGCAAGGCACCAGCTGTTATAGATGAAGGCATTCGTCCATTGGATGGTCAGTTTCGCAAAGCTGCCTCTTATTCCACCAATGATGACTCTGCCACACATGACTCTGCCAATGCACCCAAGTCTACTCCTCAAGCCACTGCTCCTTGTGTGATGACTGATCGTGAGCTTCTGCTTAGTCTTCACTAGAAGGTGGATCGAAATCACAAATGGGTTAAGCATCAGTTTGGTTCATTTCTTCACAACATAACTGCTACACATAATGCAGTGAAGAAAAACCATTACTACCTCCATGAAGTCTTCGGTCGCACCTGGGCAATCCTGTCACATCTATATGGTGAAGATGATCTGAAGAAAATGGGTCTCAAGGAAGATTTTGACTGGTCTGCACCTCCACCGAAGAAATTCAAGAAGGTCAAGGTTCCTTCTCTGGTGGCCAGCTCATATTCTTCATCGCGCGACACTGATGAAAATGAAGACTTGGACGACACTGCGGCAGGCCCTACTACAACAAACGACCCCAACAATGTTGGCGCTCCTTCATCAACTTGATATTCTTCAGGGGCGTTAGTCCTCATATTCAATCCTTTTGGTCATTTGATGATAGAGGGGGAGAATTTTGAGTTAGTCTTCAAGAGGGTATTTCTATATGGGCGTTTTTTTCAAGTTACAACTCTCGTTCTTCTGAGACTTTATTGGATCGATTTGTAAACTTAAACCCGATGGTGCTTTGATACTCCTGATACGTTTTTCTGCATGCTTATTCCTCGTTAATATTATTGCACGCATGCTGAATTACATCATTCACCATATTTCATCATGCATTTCAAATTCTTCACTGTTATATGTCAAATGCGTGTATGAATTACAAGATGTAGGGGGAGATCTCCATGATTCAACTCTTCAAGTGTGCATTGCTTCAAAAGCAAATTCCTCACTATGCACATCTTTAGGGGGAGTTCTTCTATATCTTGCAATCAAATTCCTCAATATCAGTATTTACACTTTATATGTTTATCCCTGTTGAAAACTTAACCTATATTGTCATCAATCACCAAAAAGGGGGAGATTGTAAGTGCATCAAGTGCCCCTTAGTGATTTTTGTGTATTGAAGACTTATAGGTTAAGGGACTAATGTGTTTGTGAGTGTACACAGGTCTATAAGTCTATGAGGAGTTTGATATTTACAGAGAAAGTTGACCCCTAAAAATGAAGTTCTTCGACTGAAGACTTTAAATCTCTGAAGACTTTCTGAAGACTTTGAAAGTGAAGAAATTGGTGTGACCTTGAAGACTTGGTATTCATTCGAGGAACATGAAGTGTGAAGACTTTTGTTTTCGTAGTTTCATTTTCTCTTTCTTGAGTCATAGGAAACACCGTACTGTTAAAGGGGGTCGAGGAAATACTAAGGAAAAATTTCCATGTGATGCTCAACTCAAAATCCTACACCTACCAATCCCTTCGAGTGAAGCCATTGGAAATCTCATACAGTCCAGTCATATTCTTCAGCGACAGAGACGAAGTTCTTCTGGTCTCTGAGGAATTTGTTCTGACTGAGGAGTTAGGAATTCGCCAGTGCGGATTTCCTACATAGTGAGGAACATGATAGCCCTGAGGATTTAGCTACTCAAAATTCCGACCGTTGTTGTGCTATGCGCCAGCTGTCCCACAATATCTATCCATCTAACGGTCATATCATTGAAGGGCATTTATGTCTTATCATGTCGGGCTGCTCCCTAGGCTATAAATAGCCGCCCCCTACAACCACTAGCTGGTTGGCTGCTCCGAGAGAAACTGACACTTGTCATTTGAGAGCAACCCATCCTCCGAGGACTTTGAGCAAAAATCATCAAGTGAGAAAAAAAACCAAACCCAAACACCTACAAACCCCAAGTGATTGAGCATCACTGAAGAGATTAATCCTGCGTGGATCTGACGCTTGTTACCTTTGAAGACTGTGCTTCTTCCAGATGGTTAGGCGTCATGGTCTAGAGCATCCAAGAGGAATTGTGGATCGCCGAGTGACCAAGTTTGTGAAGGTTCGGAAGTCACCTGAAGACTTACCACGAGTGATTGGACGAGGTCTATGTGACCTTAGTTCAAGGAGAATACGGTGAGGACTGGGTGTCCTGAGCTGCGTGTTCAGGACTGGGTGTCCGGGACTGTGAGTCCTCGAGTTTAAATACTCAGCCGCTCCAACCAGACGTACAACTGAGACAACAGTTGGAACTGGTCTACCAAATCATTGTCTTCACCAAGCTTACTGGTTATATTTCCTCAACTCTTTCATTTCCTCATAATTGTGTTGTGTGCTTGTTCATATCTATGCTTGAAGACTTTGGCTGAAGACTTTCTCAATTTCCTCGGTTCAATTTCTTCAGTCTGTTTGTCTTCATCCTGTGTTATCCTATGCTTACGCTTCCTGTACTCTGTGCATGTCTTCATTTCATCATGATGACTATGCTTGTGTTCTGCTATGTTTACTTTTGAGTACTTATTCCGCTGTTAGTAGTTCTTCGCTAAGGAATTTCCTCACCGGCAAATTCCTCAGTGAAGAATTTCATAAAAATCGCCTATTCACCCCCCCCCCCTCTAGTCGATATAACGCACTTTCACGTCAAGTGTGATGTTTTAACCTTCAACAAGGACCGAGCGTAGTCAAACTCAATTCAACTAAAGTTGGAGAAATAGACACCCACTAGCCACCTGTGTGCGAAACACGTCGGTAGAACCAGTGTCATGAACGCGGTCATGCAATGTCGGTCCAGGCCGCTTCATCAACAATATCGCCGAATCAAAGTAAGACGTTGCTTGCAAGCAGTATGACTATTATTGCCCACAACTCATTGTGTTCTACTCGTGCATATAACATCTACGCATAGACCTGGCTCAGATGCCACTGTTGGGGAACGTAGTATTTCAAATTTTTTGCCTACATAGCAACGAGTGGGGAGAGTGTGTCCATGTACCCTCATAGACCGAAAGCGGAAGCGTTTAGTAACGCGGTTGATGTAGTCGAACGTCTTCGTGATCCAACCGATCCAAGTACCGAACATACGGCACCTCCGCGATCAGCACACGTTCAGCTCGGTGACCTCCCTAGAACTCTTGATCCAGTTGAGGTTGAGGGAGAGTTCCTTCAACACGACGGCGTGGTGACAGTGATGATGAAGTAACCGGCGCAGGGCTTCGCCTAAGCACTACGACGATATGACCGAGGTGTGTAACCGTGGAGGGGGGACACCGCACACGGCTAAGAGAAACTTTGGTATGTCTTTGGGGTGCCCCCTCCCACGTATATAAAGGAGAGGGGGAGGAGGAGACCGGCCAAGGTGTGGCGTGCCAGGGGGGGAATCCTACTTGGACTCCCGGTCCAAGTAGGATTCGCCCCCCCCCTTTCCTATTCCAAGAAGGAGAAGGGGGAAAGAGAGGGAGGAGAAGAAGGAAAGGGGGGCCGCCCCGCCCCCCAACCCTAGTCCAATTCAGATTGGGCTTGGGGGGCACCTCCACCTGTCCGCCGCCTCCTCTCTTACACTAGGGCTCATGAAGGCCCATTAACCCCCTGGGGGGTTCCGGTAACTCCCCGATACTCCGAAAAATGCCCGAACCTATCCGAAACCATTCCGGTGTCCAAACATAACCTTCCAATATATCAATCTTTATGTCTCGACCATTTCGAGACTCCTCGTCATGTCCGCGATCTCACCCGAGACTCCGAACAAACTTCGGTACGTCAAATCACATAACTCATAATACAAATCGTCATCGAACGTTAAGCGTGCAGACCCTACGGGTTCGAGAACTATGTAGACATGACCGAGACACATCTCCGGTCAATAAGCAATAGCAGAACCTGGATGCTCATATTGGTTCCTACATATTCTATGAAGATCTTTATCGGTCAAACCGCATAACAACATACGTTGTTCCCTTTGTCATTGGTATGTTACTTCCCCGAGATTCGATCGTCGGTGTCATCATACCTAGTTCAATCTCGTTACTAGCAAGTCTCTTTACTCGTTCCATAATGCATCATCCCGTAACTAACTCATTAGTCACATTGCTTGCAAGGTTTATAGTGATGTGCATTACCGAGAGGGCCCAGAGATACCTCTTCGATACACGGAGTGACAAATCCTAATCTCGATCTATGCCAACTCAACAAACACCATCGGAGACACCTGTAGATCATCTTTATAATCACCCAGTTACGTTGTGACGTTTGATAGCGCACAAGGTGTTTTTCCGGTATTCAGGAGTTGCATAATCTCATAGTCAGAAGAACATGCACTATTAGGGAAAACCTTATACACAACATCTTAGCAGCAGTGCTGGACACAATCATGCGCTACTGCTACTTAGTAGCAGCGCCCGTAAATAAACCGCGCTACTACTATAACTTTAGCAATGGCGCGTCCTAGCAAAAAGCGATGCTACTATGTTTTAACTGGGCGCACATGGCTAGCCCAACTTAGCAGTAGCGCGTATCCTCGCCCAGCGCTACTGCTATTCTCCTTAGCTGTAGCGCTTTTCTCACACACGCGCTACTACTAACCCTACCTTATCCTCCCCACGCGGCCGACCCTCTCTCACTCACTCTCCCTCTTAGTCACTCTCGCCCGCGCCGATACCCGTCGTCCGCCGCTGCCGTCGTCGTCCGTCCTCCACCGAGGTACTCCCTCCTTCCCTCACTCCTCCTCCCACCGCACCCTCCTCCCTCCTCCTCCCACCGCGTCCTCCTCCCTTCGCCTCCGGCCGCCCCCTCCTCCCTCCTCCTCCGGCCGCCCCCTCCTCCCTCCTCCTCCGGCCGCCCCCTCCTCCCTCCTCCGTTGGCAGCCCTCCTCCCACCGCCCCTCCCTCCTCCTCCTCCGGCCGGCCCCTCCCCCCTCCTCCGGCCACCCCTCCTCCCTCCTCCGCCAGCAGCCCTCCTCCCACCGCCCCTCCCTCCTCCTCCTCCTCCGGCCGGCCCCTCCCCCTCCTCCTCCGGACGCCCCCTCCCCCTCCTCTCTCCTCCCTCCCTCCCTCCCTTGTCTCTGTTCTTGCAAATTGTAGGTAATTTAAATGTAGATTTTAGAATGTAAACATTGTAGAGTGTAGGTTTTTTAATAGAATATTTTTTTGACTATTTTAGGTGTTTTGAATAAAATAAAAGTAAGATAATTTAGGGTAGAACTAGGGTAGTAGAATTTTTAGCAAGTGTTTAATAGAAATAGTTTATTTAGTAAGTGATTAATATAACTAGTTTATTTATATTAAGTGATTAATGGAACTAGTTTATTTAGTAAGTAAATTAATAAACTAGTTGAACTAGTTGAATTAATAAATGTATTTTTTGTAAGAAAATTAATATAACTAGTTGAACTACTTTATTTTTAGAAAGAACTAGTTTTTTTGTATTTATAGTAAGTTTATATTTAGTAAGAACTAGTTGAATTAATAGAACTAGTTGAACATGTCATATTTGTTGTTATTTTTTATTTTAAGCAATTATTCGGGATGTATTAGTGATAACTTATAGGGTTTTTGCTTTTGCAGAAATCAAGGAGCCCCTCCATCATCCCCGCCGTCGTCCCCGTTACTGACCCCCTCCGACCTCGAGGTGAGACCAGCCAAATCTCCATGTCAATATGAGTCCTATAAGATATATGATGTAGATAAAAACATGTATATCCTGTGTTGCTCAAATAGGATATGTGGTTGCCCAAGTGGCCGATCATGTTCAGGTTACACCTCCGAGTGGCCTATGTTTTGCCGGAGTGTTGATTAATTTCCAATCCGGCAAATTTCAAGCGCTCGATATGTCCTTTTTTAGCAAAAGTCATGCCGGATTTTTCCGTGAATTCTGGCATGACTTGTGCTAGAATATGTAGGAAATGTCGAGTGGCTTGGATTTTCTTGAAAAATAATGATCTAATTTAGGTTTTTTAGTACATATATTTAATTGTACACGTTTAATCTTTGAATTATGAACGTAGGAAATGTCGTACTCGGATGACCAAAGTCTCCCGGAGGAGTGCAGCTGGTGCCACGACGATCGAGGTCTGTGCGACAGGTGCCATCACCTGGACTATGATCAGCGCTTCAGCATTAAGCTCGAGGAGACCTTCGACATTGAAACGGTACGCAAGAGGCTATGTCTTGGAGAGGATGGGTTTTGAAGATCATGCAAATTTTGAAACAAAGAAAATACACCTAAGGACCCATCATGATATGGATTTTCATGTAAATCTGTACAATTCTCAGAGAGTAACCCATTCTGGTTACCAAAATTGGGAAGCACTTTGCAAAATGTATGGTTTTTATGAGGGTATGATTGTCACCATGGATCTTGGTGATCCTGACATCGAGCAAAAAAATATGGACATTTGGGTCATTGTTGATACGCTTCCGATTCTACCGCTATGTGAGTTTCTCAAACATAGTTATTAACTAATTTATATTGTTTATTTCAAAATAGTTGACAGCTTATTTCCATTGAAAGCTTATTTTCATTCTTCAAAGAATGTGCGGAAGATGGTAGACAAAACCCACTACACCGATGGCTCCGAATTAACTTATAAGAAGAAAAATCATGTGATCATATTTTGTACTTTCTTTGAGAATTACAATACCTATTATCTAACTCCTCCAAATTATGGTGAATACGTGCCACTAGTGCACGTGCTGAACCACGATAAATTCTATGGAGATACCCTGGTAAGATTTTTTACTATTACGACATCCGTGCATCTTTTGCATACTTCTAAAACTAGTACATCATTGCTAACTACGTAGTTATTACTATGTTTTTCAACAGAAAATCCCGATGGATTGTGTGCCTCATATGATGTATTACAATGGTCGCCTTGAAGTTCTGAACATACAGTCAGGTCATCCTACGGATCTCACCTATGCATATCAGATTTCTGAAACCAGTGAACACATGCTAATCAAAGAGTGGAAAAAATGTTTGGACATTCGTAAGGAGGTTCTTGGAAGCAACATTAAGCAAAAGGCAAGAATTGGAGACAGGATAATCTGCATTCTCCATAATGGAGAGCCGGGGGCTATCTTGTTTTTTGCTATTTTACCTTAGAGAATATAGTAGGTCCTAAGAGAATGTAGTAGGTCCTATGAGGTACAATATGTTTATTATGTGGTACAATGTGTTAGAGCTGATGATAAGGAGTAGTTGTGATTATGACTAGTGACCAACTTGCTATGTGATGTCTCATCAACGAAAACGATGATCATGAGGAGGTGTTATATGACAATGATGTATTATGATGATAAGTTGTTAATGATATGATGATGATGATGATATTTATTATATCATTGCGTGAAAGAACCACAGATTAGTTTCAAGTGGATGTCCATCCACTTGAAACTAGTCCACGGTTCTTTCACCCAATGATATAATAACTCATTATGATGTAAAAACAATCTCTAAATTGCTGTTGTATAAAAACTTATATAGAGGTGTATGAATACAACATGAAATAAAAAAGAAATGAGATATGGAATAATAGTAGTAGCGCGGGCTGGGAGAAGTGCTACTAGTAATTACCAGTAGTCCCGCGTCGAGAAAGCGCTACTACTAAGTCGGTGTAGCAGTAGGGTGGGTTAACCAATGCTACTGCTAACCTTTAGCTGTACCGCCGTACCAGTAGCGCTCCTGCCCGCGCTACTGATAGTCCTAAAACCCGCACTGCTGCTAGGCTTTTCCCTAGTAGTGATGTATAAGTCATGATGAAAGCATTAGCAATAAAACTAAACAATCGTTTATGCTAAGCTAACGGATGGGTCTTTTCCGTCACATCATTCTCTAATGATGTGATCCTGTTCATCAAATGACAACACATGTCTATGGCTAGGAAACTTAACCATCTTTGAGTAACGAGCTAGTCAAGTAGAGGCATACTAGGGACACTCTGTTTGTCTATGTATTCACACATGTACTAAGTTTCTGGTTAATACAATTCTGGCATGAATAATAAACATTTCTCATGACATAAGTAAATATAAATAACAACTTTATTATTGCCTCTAGGGCATATTTCCTTCACCACCAGCCAGCCACAAGGGTGGAGGGCGTGCCCTACCCCCCTGGGCGCGCCTCCTGACCTTGTGGGCCCCCTAGCAGGCCTCCGGTGCCCATCTTATGCTATATGGTGTCTTTTACCCTGGAAAAAAATCATAGAGAAGCTTTCGGGACGAAGCGCCGCCGTCTCGAGGCGGAACCTGGGCAGAACCAATCTAGGGCTCCGACGGAGCTGTTCTGCCGGGGAAACATCCCTTCGGGAGGGGGAAATCGTCGTCATCGTCATCACCATCAATCCTCTCATCGAGAGGAGGTCAATCTCCATCAACATCTTCACCATCACCATCTCCTCTCAAAACCTAGTTCATCTCTTGTATTCGATCTTGGTCCCAAAACCCCAGATTGGTACATATGGGTTGCTAGTAGTGTTGATTACTCCTTGAAGTTGATGCTAGTTGGTTTATCCAGTGGAAGATCATATGTTCAGATCCTTAATGATAATTAATACTCCTCTAATTATGATTATGAATATGCTTTATGAGTAGTTATGTTTGTTCCTCAGGACATGGGAGAAGTCTTGTTATAAGCAATCATGTGAATTTGGTATTCGTTCGATATTTTCATGAGATGTATGTTGTATCTCCTCTAGTGGTGTTATGTGAACGTCGACTACATGACACTTCACCATTATTTGGGCCTAGGGGAAGGCATTGGGAACTAATAAGTAGATGATGGGTTGTTAGAGTGACAGAAGTTTAAACCCTAGTTTATGCGTTGCTTCGTAAGGGGATGATTCAGATCCATATGTTTCATGTTATGGTTAGGTTTACCTTAATACTTCTTTCGTAGTCGCGGATACTTGCGAGAGGGTTTAATCATAAGTGGGGAACTTGTCCAGGGAAGGGCAGCACCCAAACACCGGTCCACCCACATATCAAATCATCAAAGTAACGAACGCAAATCATATGAGCATGATGAAAACTAACTTGACAACAATTGACATGTGTCCTCGGGAGCGCTTTGCTTTATATAAGAGTTTGTCCAGGCTTGTCCTTTACTACAAAAAGGATTGGGCCACCTTGCTGCACCTTAGTTACTTTATTTACTTGTTACCCGTTACTATTTATCTTATCATAAAACTAGCCGTCACCAATAATTTCAGTGCTTGCAGAGAATACCGTACTAAAACCACTTGTCATTTCCTTCTGCTCCTTGTTGGGTTCGACACTCTTACTTATCGAAAGGACTACGATAGATCCCCTATACTTGTGGGTCATCACCTATCACACTAGCTTGCGTGACAACAACTAGAGACATCATTGTGCGCAGTTCTTCAAGACCAGTATCCCCCGTCGGCTGTGATGATGTGGATTTGAACCGAGGAGAAGACCTAGTGTTGGTAAGACGAACCTTTTTCACAACATTCTTATATTTTATCTGGCTGCAAAAAACAAAAGGGGGGGAGGAAAATCAGTTATCATATCCTAGTAATGAAAATTACCAACCTAATTTGACTAAGTTATCTATGTTGAAGAAACAAGTTATTAATGTAAATTACCAGACAATTTTGACTAAGTTATATATGTTGAAGAAAACAAACTATCATATATTACTGATGTAAATTATTGGCCTATTTTAACTAAGTTATCCATGTTGAATAAATAAGTTATCATGCTAGTAAGGTAAAATATCATCCTATTTTTTACTAAGTTATCTATGTTGAAGAGAACAAGTGACACTAAGAAGGACCGAGAACGCGAGAATCACCTCGATGTGATATCACAGTTCCTCGTCTGCTGCAGTGCTTACATGAGACCTATTGCAAGCAAAATCGGTATGTCTTTTATATGAAAAGAGAGAAAAAGATGGAAACTCGGAAATGAAAATACCTTGTTCTTGAGACACATGGTGACGCCTTACCCATATCATTTTTTTGGATAGATGCCCTGCATAAAAGAAGAAGTCAGAAAAGTGGTTGGAGCAAAAAAAAGTAGAAACGAAAGGGGAATAAATAGAGGTACAAGTTATCAAAAGTTATACTACCTGAAATACCGTACAACAACAACTAAACCGACCATGCAGTGACCATATAAAAAATTAATATTACAAAAGATAAAACTGAAACAAAGAAGTGAAAATACAATGATAGATCACCTGCGCGGATCCTGCTTCTTCCTAGTGGGGGTGGAATGATTTTTTACCGGTGCCCTTGTCAGCAACATGGATCCGACGCTCTTGAACAATGAATTTCTTGGTACAAAATACAAAACCACCTTCCCCTAGTGTAAATTTGCATGTCATCCAAAATCCGTGCAGTCACACGCAATAAATCCGTCATGCACTGCCAGATTAAGCAATAAGACGACCATGCCATCCGAAATCATCCAGATGTATTAGAAACTCTAAACCCCCAAACATCACCACCACCCACCGCCGACCAAATCCGGATGAACCGACCTCAGCCTATACTTCCTCTGCCACCGGCCATCCCACGAAAGCTAACAACACCGCGCTCCAATGTCCAGAAACCGGCACAAAGGGGAAGACAACCACAACCGGCGAAGGAAAGGAGTTGAGAATGGATTGCGCAAATAGAAATCAGGGGGTGTGATTGTCATTGTTGACCGCCCGCCGCAGAAACAGACCATAATCCCGCCAATTCAGCCGCGGATGAATGTTAGATGGAGAGTAATTTGATGAATATGGCCCACCTGACAGAGAAACGCGGAGGGGGCATGGCTAGAAGCACGTGAGGCACCGTGCGGCTCGCTCTCATTGCAACAACTCGATGAGCTGACCGTTCGATCCAGAATGGACGGGATCCGGGGCGCTCGGTTTTGTTACAAAATCCTTGTGGTTTACCAATTACAAAATTCGTTGATTAAGAGTCAGCCACATAGTACTCTCTCCGTTTCTTTTTACTCCGCATATAATATTTGGTCAAAGTCAAACTGCACAAAGTTTGACCAAATTTATATAAAAATATGAACATCTACAATACTAAAACTATATAGTATGAACATATGTTTCATGATGCATCTGATAATATTGATTTCATATCGTGAATGTTTATATTTTTCAATATAAAGTTAGTCAAACTCTACAAAGCTTGACTTTGACCAAATCTTATATGCAGACTAAAAAGAAACGGAGGGAATATTTCTTTTCGTTTAGGTAACCGTGCTAGTCATGATTCTCCCGAAAAACAGTTTCACTTTCACAGCTGAGGTCGTGACGGTTGCATCACACTGCGCCCATGCAAAAAGTAAGCCCTTCTTGACTTTGAGCAGCGCTCGCTCGCTCGCCATTTGGCAGACGAGCCGACCACGGTAGCGAATAGGCTGAACCCGAATGATTAGCAGGTAAAAGACGGTGGACTTTAAATCCGGCGGCGGCCCTGACCGACGCGACGACACCGTCGTAAATTCAGAGGCGGCTGTGTGTCGGCAGACAGTAACCGCCGGACGGACGGGCACAGTGCGGTGAAAGCCTTTACAGCACGCACGGCGCACGTCTCGACGCGACGGCAGTCGGTCGACCAAGGCACACCCACAGTGCACGTCCCTCCTCGTCAACATCCGCGCTTCATTTAACCCGGATCCACTTGGGCGACACACGACGGCGACCCGACGAGCAAGCGATCGCGGTCGATCTCTACGTATGTGGCGCACGGCGGCAGGGCCACCTCCCGATAAATCCGGCGTCCCTTTCGCGCTCGCCGTCGTGTGGAGTCCGTGCGCTCACGTCTGCTGGCCGCTCTGTGGAGTCAATTCGCCGTGACCCGCCGCCGGGGAAAGTCCTGGACATACATACCGCCAGGGAGTTGAGTTTGTTGCAGTACGAGCAATGACACCTGCAAATCTGTAGCGCAGCAACAGTATCAGCCGCCCGATCGTACTCTGCCAGCATGCATCACTCTCCGTTTTGTCGATTGCAGGGTACGGGGCCAATCATTATGGAAGGTCCGTGCCGTTTGGTTTTACGAACGAACAGACCAGTCTGGACTGGACGTTGCTGATTCTAGCAGCAATGGTTTTCTGAGCCAAACCGAGCCAGACACACTGATAACATGTGTGAAAAACTCGACATATGCGGGGGGAAAAGGCACCGGTACTATCTATCTACGGAGTACTAAAAGACATAAAGTGGAAGCATTATCGAATTTCACCCCACTGGCAAATGTCCTGGGCTCCATTATCCTGCTCTGTTGTCGGCTGATCTGTGGTGTGAATCCCCACGGTCGACCTCCAACGGGGGGGCCGCCGGTGAAGCCAAGCCTGCGGGTTACACGTAAACCACGCAGCGGCATCCATTTACAAGTCCGGGCTCATCGTCGAGCCAACAAAAGCAGGATCTGACATAGACGGGGAAGGGGATGCGTCAACGCAGAGGCAGAGCGCAAAAAAGCAGCAAATCTACGAAGCGGGCCGAAGCCACGGAAAGCAAAAAAAAGCGGCCCAAAGGCACCAAAAAGGCCGCCAGGTTTTCACTCTGGTCTGCTACTCAGCTCTGTCGACAAAAAAAAAATTTGCTGTTAAAGCAGCAGCTCAAGTTCTCTCGACCTGCAGAGAGCTGTAACCGCACAAGTTGAAACAGAGAGCACTCCTACGTACGTACGGAAAAATGTGATGTACCGCGTCCTTGGAACTCAGAAGGTTCGGGAGGGAGCACTGGCATGGCACAGTGCTCTGGAAGGAGCAGGCCGGATCAGACGGAGGAGAAAAAAAAAGCCTACATGATCTAATTCAGAAAATCTGAAAATGAAGCTAAAACTCTCTGGGGTCGACGAAGATGGAGCGCCCGGGCGCCGCCTTGGTCCAGTCGCCGAGCAGCCCGTGGTTGTAGCCGTCGGCGAGCCGCTTGATGCACCAGAGGTCCTCGGCGCCGAGACGCGCCCAGTGCGGCACCCCGGCGCGCACGGGCTCGAGGGCGGCGACCTCGGTGGCCACCACGCCGCATCCGCCGCGTCGGGCCATGTTGTGCGCGTGCCGGCACAGCGCGCGCACCAGCCGCGGCGCTCCCGGCCCGGCGCCGCCCAGGCCGTAGAGGAAGTAGAGCCCGAACGGCGCGAAGAGGTTCGGGATGGAGGGTATCCGGAGCCACGGCGCCGCTCGGTCCACCAGCCGCGTTGCGCCGGCCGCGGCGCGCATCAGACGGGGTGCGCCGCGCACCTCGAGACGGAAGGCGTCCATGCAGTTCCACACGCTCAGCACCGCCCACGAAGCCGGCGGCGCGGCGAGAAATGCCTCAACGTCCCCGTGCCAACTTGTGCCCGCCGGGAGCGCCAGGAACGTGCCGAGCGACAGGGCGTTGGACAGCACGGCGTCGATGTCGGCGGGGAAGAACTCGACGGCGGCAAAGTGCCAGCGGTAGAGGCGCTCGGCGTCGCGGGGCTCGAGGCGCACGATGGAGGCGCGGCGCGAGGGCTTGAGGGCGTGGCGGAACACCGGGTGGACGAGCAACGACGGCGTGCGGAACTTGGAGTAGCCGCAGCGGGAGGTGAAGAGGCGCACGGACGCCTCGTTGTCCTGCTCCGTCGCCATGTACGAGTACTCCGCGCCCTTCTGCCGGAACCATTGCTCCATCCTCTCCACGAGCTTCCTCCCCACCCCTTTCCTCCTGCATGCGCACCATCGCATTCCAAGTTAGAAACTGGTTCGATAGTCGGAAGTTGCATGTTTCTTTCTTGACGATGATGGTGTTATATTATACACGTACCGATGGTTGGGTGAGACGCGGAGGCCGAGGATGTAGGCGACCTTGGTGTAGATGGGGTCCTTGTCCTTGGCGTGGGAGCCGCCGGAGACGACGGACTTCACGCAGCCGCGGACGAGGCCGATTATCTCCGCGCCGCCGCCGGCGGCGCTGCCGGTTGCTGTCTCCGCGACCTTTCCATATCAGGGCGGTTCAAACATGCGTTTCGAGTTAATTAGTTTTGGAGGCGGGAGTGGGCCAACGCCGAAGCGACAGGGAATTAAACGGGAGGAGGAAAAGGCAAAACGGATATACACTACGAACGGAGAACGCAGCCATTGTTCTGTAGGCACGTACGAATACGTACCAGCATGAGGAAGTCCGGCGAGTTGCGAATGCGGCAGAGCGGGTCGCCGAGGAGGTCCGTGAAGAGGCACATCTCGCCGCCGCCGCCGCTGGACCCCACCTCGCACTCCCGCTCCACCTCCTCCACGCCGGCGCGGTCGCGGACGTCGTCGTACTCCCGCACCACCGGCTCCTCCTCCGCCACTGCCTCAACCATGACCGACCGATCGAGCTCGCTCACTCACTCACTCTCTGACTGTAAGCAGTGCAAAGATGGGTAGCAGGCAAACGGACGAGCTCGCGAGAAAGGGAGATGGAGGGGGTGGAGGCTCGGCGATTTGGATATATAGCTAGACGGCGGGGCAGGCGGGGAGGGGGGCCCGGCCCGGACGAGGGGAGGGCGCGGGTATGAATCACGTGAGAGCCGGGAAGGAGGAGGCGCTCTTTCGCGTGCCTGCCGCCGTCTCAGTTACTACGACCCACCCAGTGCGCCCACGCACTGGAATGAAATGCTTAGGAATCGGTACGGCCGATTCGGGGAGGAGTAGCCACTAGCGCATCTTAAAAGTTTTGGAAGCCAAGGGTTTTAATTGGGCAGTAAAGGCTGCGGAGCTCGGAGCGACTCGCTCCGGGGCCGTAGGCTTTTCAATTGGCGACGCGAGGTGGAAGGCAGAGAGGAGAGGAGAGGAGAGCGAGTGTGGCTGCCTACACTGCTTCGGTGCGGTGATACTCGTTGGTTGCTGCTGCGACGGGGCTGCGCGGCTGCTACTTAGAGCATTTCCAGCTGTTGGCCTTCCAGAAGGGGCTAAAAATTGCTCTTTAGGGGTGCACCGGCGCTAAACCGCGCACTGGGGGCGTGATGCCCCCCAGTCGCGGTGCATGTTTTCTTGAAAAAGTCAAATACGGCGCAAACACGGCTCAAATTTATCGTAAACATCGGTGAGTTCGTTCAAATTTAAACATATTTTACAAAAAAAGAAAAATAAACTAGCACGGGCTGCCCCCGCCGTCTCCATAGCCGCTCCTCGCCGTCTACCTCGCCGCTCGCCGTCCGCCGCCCGCCTTTGCAGTTCTACATGCCGAGGAGGCGGTAGAACCGCGTGTAGTCGTCGTCGTCGTCTCCGCCGCTGCTGCCGCCGTCCCTGCTGCATCCCTCCCCGGGTTGGCGCGGCGGGTTGGACGGTCCGGGGGCGTCGTCGTCGTCGTCGCCGTCGAGGACGACGATGCCGTGCTCGTCCTCGCGCCCACGCTTGCGGGCGGCGATCTCCTCCAGGGCCCGGGTCTGTCGGGTCATCTCCGTCCGGAGGTAGTCGTCCCGCGCCCACCGCAGGGCGTCCTCGTCGGAGAAGCCGTGCCGGGCTATCTCCTCGTACTCCGCGGGGAGGCCGGGCTCCGGCTTGGGCTTGACGAGGACGAAGCGGCCGGTGGGGGAGGCGTTGTCGCCGATGCGGACACCGGAGCTGCGGGTGCGCGCGCTGACAGGCGTGTCCTGGGGCTCCGGCTTGACGGGGCGGAGGCAGGGAGAGCCCGACGAGCGGCCGGACGAGGAGGACGCCCCGGGCCGCTCCATGCGCTTCGGCGTCTAGGAGCTTCCACGACGGCGTGAGAAGGACGGGGGAGCGGGGTACTCGAGGCGCGGCGTGTTGCCGCCCTCGATGTACTCGAGGACGGCCTCCAACGTGCGGCCGGGCACGCCCCACCACCGGCGCCGGCCATCGGAGCTGAGCCTGCCGGAGGGCACGACGCCGTTGGTGGCCTCGAGCTACTCGGCGTGACGGCGTCGGAAGTAGGGCTCCCAGAGCGGGCTGTTGGGGACGTACCGTGGCCCCTCCCTCGCCGCCCGTGGCAGGGACGCGCGGATACGTGCGATCTCCGCACGCTGCGCCGCCCCGGTGGGTGGTGGTGGCACCAGCACGCCGCCGGCGCTGATCCTCCAAGCCCCGGGCACCCGCATGTCCGGCGGGACCGGGTACTCGACCTCGAAAAGGAGGCGAGTCTCGTCCTCGTGAAGATGGCGGCGCCCGAAGCCATTCGCCGCCGCGCCGTCGCCTGGAAAGCGCTCGGACATTCTAATGGACTGGAGACGGCGAGAGGAGGAAGGGGGGAGAAATGGGCGCGTCGGGGGTGGAGTGTCTGTGCGTGCCTCCGGCGCGCTGGTGGTCGGCTTATAGAGGCGGAGGCGCCGCGTGGTCGGCTTGGCCGGCGCGTTACGCGTGGCTTGATGGCGTGCCGGCCGAGGGGACGCGCGTCGCCCGGCCTTCACTGCGCTGCCTGTGAGGCATCAATTGAGACTGACCGGCGCGGCAGCGCGCGCAGCGCACAGCTTTGGCATTGATTCGCCGTGGGAAATGAGGTGATGAGGACGACGAAACGGCGAGAAGAGAGTCGAGTCGCTGACGCGGCTGGCCCGCGGCTCTTCGCACCAAAAAAGATTCGCCCGGCGCCCCCGAGCGATCCCCAGCGCGCCGGGTCCGGGTTGGGTCCGCCGGCGCCAATTTCGGCCCGAGCCGGCGAAAACTGGGCCCTTGGGGGCCCGACTGGGCCGATTTTTTAGCGCCGGCGGCTGAAAAGTCGCCTGGGGGGTCTTCTTGGGGGCACGACTGGAGATGCTCTTAGAGAACAGACGCGCGGTAGGGTGGTGCGCTAAAAAAATTGCAGCGTCAAAATAGCGTTTTTGCAGGCACGAGAGGGTGGTTGCTTTTTCAGGCGCGGTAAAATTTTGCCGTTGGAGCTGGCGCACAAAATACCTAGCATGTGATGCAGTCTTGCCCAGCGCGCTGGAGCCGGCGCACAAAATATACTATCTCCGTCTCGGTGAATAAGTCATTCGTGTAGTTTTAGGTCGATGATTTAACTATCTAAATATGTATTATATGTGACAAAAAATATATATTAAAAAACTACATCCGTGTAGAAATCTAGTGATATACTTTTCATGACACATGACACATATTTAATTCCTCAAATTGATGACCTAGAACTACGTGAATGATTTATTCACCTAGACGGAGGTAGTAGGACGTGCGATGCAGTTTTCTCTAGCGCGCTGAATCTTATTTACCGTGCACGGGATTATAGCGTGGCTGCTAGAGCGCTACTTTCGGTCGCACACGCTATATACTCATTTTACCCAGTGCACGACTTATTTTGCGCATCTGCTGAAGATGCTCTTACTGGTTTATTAGTCCCTATTGTATTTTGGGTTAAAATTTGACAACATATTTGACTAGCAAAATATTAAGGCGTGTCACCAAAAATTAAATTGTTGGGTTCATATTTGAATGTAGTTTTTAATGATATTATTTTTGTTACATATAATATATATTTTATTAGTTAAAGTCATGATCAAAATACAATCCAGAATACGAGGATGACTAGTAAACCAGGACGGAGGTAGTACTCCATCTTATCAACCCACTAGCTAGTCACTTGGGCCATTTAAATATGATTTAGTTTATTTACTCCATCTTACGCCCTGGATTTTTTTATTTGAATGTCGATACGATTTTCAGATCCAACTTTACTCACTATTTTTTATAGTGTAATATTTTCACTCCTATAAACAGTTAAGCTAGTGGTGATTGTTCATTTCCATAATTCATACATATGGAGCATCTAATTTATTGTTCCAATGGCTGAGACTGATACGAGATTGTTGCCACCCACTTACATATATCGTGGATACTTTCAACGACCTTTAAATCCAATAAAGTAATTTGGAGAGCACATGGATATAACACGCCTCACATTTTAGCAAGACGCACAAATTCGTTGGAAAGAACTACTAAGCCGAACCAATAAAACACATGTGCTTGTGATGGCTTAAGGTAATATTGCTATGCTTTTAACGTATACTTCATTATTTCACCACCATGCTAAAGTGCAACGTTAAAATGGGGGTAAACCATTAGAAGCCCCTTCAAAACTATTTTCCAACTTAAGCACCTTGCATTTTATTGGGGTTGTGTAGAAAAAGTAATGACTAGTTTAGTGAGATCCAAAAGGTTAAAATTTTTGCCAAAATTCAAGAATATCTCCAATAACTTTCTAGTTTGACTACTTATTCCCCAATGAAGCCATGCAAATAATCACTCAAATAGGACTAAGTTCATCCAAATTCATGAGAAGGAACCTCCGGACCCCATAATTTGGTTTACGACTCCAGTCATTTGTGTGGGTTAGTCCCGATTTGAATAGCGTGTCAAAGTTCGTTTAGCTTGGGATTGCCTTCCCAATGTACGGGTCGCATCCAATGTTAGCAGATTAAAGGTAGTTACATCAGTTGGTTGCGGCTAGTTAGCCTCCCATATTGATCCACAATGTCAGGACTGAGCCACCCTTGGGCGCGAACACCTCCACTGGGTTTGTGCCTATCACATCGTCTTATAAGCAGGTGCATATCTTTTAAGTGTGTAGCAACATGTGTCTCCTTTCTTACCTATAGAATAAAAAAATATTCATAAGCATTTATTAGGATAATCATGTGTATGACTTTCCAAGTATACTATGCAAAGAATTTTAAACACACTTTTGCTCATAGTTTCTACTAGCATATGTTAAAAGTTACCAAAGATGTGCTCGACTTTAATAGCGTTTGTATGTAAGGGTTAAGGTTCATGGAAGCTCTAGGCTTAGGGCGTTACAATTGTGCAACAAACCTTCTCTTAAGGTGTTAAGTAGAAAAATTGTTTAGATGGACGGGAGAAAGAGAAAGAAAAATTACTTGATGGGCAGAAGTGACCTGTAATCTGCTCTTGTCAATACCGCGTTGTCAAGCAAATTTTAATTATCTTTTATCAATGCATATTAATATTGATGTGAGAATTAATTACATAAAACACGTCTTTTAGAAAATATCGATTAAAACTAGATGTATACATAGCACATGCATCACCACAAGCATGCACCGATACAACGAGAAGATATAAAAAGGTTCCGAATGCAACCTTGGAGAGAACATTTCACTCAATCATTGCTGTCCTATTTGGTGCTAAATTGTTTTTTGTTGTATATTAATTTTTATTCTAAAATCAAAAGACCACGAATTTGTTTTACTTTGAATTTACATTTTTCCTTGCATGTAGGGAAAACAACATTTTGTTTTCATTGTTTTGATTATCAAATCTATCTAGACATAGTTTGCTAAAAAAATAACATATACAAGACATTTTGACAATCAAACAAGGGTGTTCAAACAAAGAAAATATTAGCTGCTCCCATCGATCCTCTTTTTAGGCCCAACTCGGAAAAAACAATCTTTTATATAGGCAGGGTTTTTAAAAAATCCAGACCAATGGAGGATCTTTAACCTCTCACAAAAACCCTCTCAAAAGGATAATATTTCCTCATTGATTACACATTCCTTAGTGAGAAACCATACATGCACCATTTTCAGTAAGTATGTTATGCATTAACACTTTACTCTATGGCTAGGAGTACATGGCTAGGAGTTACGCTATGCAAGTCAACAAGGGTGCTCAAAAATATCACGGCCCACGTCCTATTATGCTCTTGAGCACTCTCGGAGTATTTGACAAAAAACTACCACATTAGGGGTATCCGTCCCACAGAACTACCACTTTCAAAAAAGTGACTAATAACTACCGAAAATTTCAAATTTTGTGGCAAAAAAACTACCAAGTCGTTTTGATCATCCATTTAACCGTTTTAACCGCATAACTGACAGGGATGGCCCACAGGCAGGCGGACGGCTTCCCTAACGGCTAACGGCGCCCCACTGGCGGCTGTTAGTGGCCCGTCTTGGTCGGAACCAGCCAGGGGCCAGGTCAAAACGACCGATCGGCCGACCGACCGACCGAACCACATCTCTCTCCCCGAGCTTTCTCCTCTGTATCCCTAAGCGGCGGTGGTAATGGCGGCGGTGGATCCAAACCCCGACGCCGATTTGTTCGGCGGCCAACCTCCTGACGTAGTTGGGGGCCGCGTCGACCTTTTGGAGGTCGATACGTGGCTAGGAAGCTCTAGCTTTGCGGTGCAACAGACTGAATCTAGAGTTGGCGGCGGCGGCTCGACCACCGACGAGCCATCCCAGGAGTTGGCGTCGGCTCCACCACCGACGACGACAAGAAGTGCACCTCGCGGCCGGCGCAAGCTTCCTCGTGCGGGAGGCGGCAGGTACAACATATCTTCTTCTTTTTCAGTTTTATTGACAGGATGTATTTTAGGTCAATTTCCCCTAATGTATGATAACAGAGTAATTGCAAATTGTTAGAAACTTTAGCAGTGTGCATTTCTTTATAATAATTCATTCCATTTTTGTCCAGTATTGATGACCCAAAATGGGGAATTTGGTTCCATTTAGAAGCCAGAGCTTCTGTTGTTAGAAACATGTACCAGTCAGACATATCATTTGGGACTCTGATATCTCTTATTAGGAGTGAGGGTTGCTGCTCTGATGATTATATGTACTATGTTAGTGATGCTCATAAATGGATAGAAGGCTTAGAGAAAATATCTTCTGAAGATGATGTGCAGCAGATGTTGCTCCACTCTCTAAATGAAAAGAGTGTGAACATAAGAGTTGTGAGAGCAAATGAGCTGTGTAATGCAGATGAAAACAGAGATTATTATTTTGTTGATCATTGCATTAACACCCAACAAAGTTGCACTAAGTTGGTGGATACAAGCATGGACAGAAAGGAAGAGCTTAAGAAAAGTATTCTTCAGAGAGAAGCTGACCTCAATCATTTTGAAGGTGACACTGATGTATCAGAATTTCTGTCTGATTCAGATGGCAACAGTGTGGAACTGCAAGCAGTTTCTTCATCTGATGATGAAGATAGACCAATGGCACAGAAACTAAAGCCAGTGAGAAATCCTGGTCCAACAATTAGATCACACAATGAGGCTGAGAAAATGGAAAAACCAGATTGGTTGCCTGAAGCTGATGAAAAATGTTTTCCTGGTGATTATGGCATTAGTGATGAAGAAGATGAGCCTGAAGGATCCTATAAACTACCAAGTGGTAGGAAGAGAAGGAATATGAAGTTGAAGGAAAGGGTATGGTTCAATCCCAAACTACCAAACCCAGAAGAACAGTTTTGTAAGGGATTGTGCTTCACCAGTGTTTATGAGTACAGAGATGCACTTAGGGATTTTCACATTAGGACATTGAGGAACTTTCAATACCATAGAAATGCCCCAGATAGGATTATTGTTTGGTGCTCAGAGAGAGCACAAGGATGTGATTTTTATATCACTGCCTCTAAAATAGCTCATGAGAAAACTTTCTGCATCAAGAAGTGTGATATTGTGCACACTTGTGGAGCATGTGCAGAGTCCACAAAGGTTACTACAAAGTGGTTGTCCAGATCAGTACAGGAAGCATTGAGAGAAGACATTAGATCTCCTGTGGATGCATTAATTAAAAAGACAAAGACCAAGTTTTCAGTGGATGTGTCAAGGAGTGTGGCATATAGGGCAAGGAGGAAGGCTGTTGATGTGGTGCAAGGTGATCACAAGCAGCAGTATTTGAGGTTAAGAGATTATCTTCAAGCTGTTCTTGATACAAACCCTGGGAGCAGGTGTATAGTGACAACATTTGAAGATCCAGAAAACCCAGCACCTACTCCTAGATTCAAGTATCTTTTCTACTGTTTAGCAGCTTCAAAGGAAGGTTTCCTTAATGGTTGCAGACCATTTATAGGTAATTTTTGAAGATTTAACTGTTATTAATTAGTGGTTTCCTAGTAGTTCTATGTTGTAGCTAATTTGTCACTTAATCCAGGTCTTGATGGATGCTTCATCAAGTTAACCACTGGACAACAAATACTTGCAGCCACAGGAAGGGATGGCAACAACAACATCTACCCCATAGCTTTTGGTGTGGTTGACAAGGAAGATGGAGAGAGTTGGACTTGGTTTTTAACTCAGTTGAGATGTTGCATTGGTAGTGGCAACAAGTTTGGAACATACACCATCATATCTGACAGGCAAAAGGTTAGTGTCTTATGCACAAATATGTTTGATCAATGTGGTTTTAGTACCTATTGGAATTATTTAAGTTTGATCATGTGCATTACTAATTTGTTAATGTACAGGGCTTGCTTAAGGCAATAAATGAGGTATTCCCTGATTCACCTCAAAGGTACTGTCTTAGGCACATATATGCAAATTTCCAAGCAGCTGGATTTAGGGGGCAGGAACTAAAGAAATGTGTGGACCAGGCTAGCTACTCTTACACAAAACATGGTCATGAATTAGGGATGGCAGATTTGAAAGCACAGTGTGAGGATGCTTGGAAATGGCTAAAAAAGATTGATGCTTCTGCTTGGGCTAGGTTTGCTATGGATCATACATGCAAAACAGATCTAGTGGTGAACAACCTGAGTGAAGTGTTCAACAAGATGATACTGGATGTTAGGGCTAAGCCTATAAGGACAATGTTTGAAGGGATTAGGACCAAGCAGATGATCAAGAGGCAGCAGACCAGAGAGAAGTTACAGATTAGCAGGTGGACAATCACACCCAACTATGCAGAGATTTTAGAAGAGAACAAGAAATATGCCAAGTATTGCCAGGCTGATAGAGCAGGTGAAACAATATGGCAAGTTACCAGCAAAGAAAAACAATATTCTGTTGACATGGAAAAATATACCTGTGATTGCAAGAGATGGAACATGTCAGGAGTACCTTGCAGTCATGGCATATCTGCAATGACAAAGCAAAAACTGCATCCTGAGGACTATGTTAGTGAATTTTTCAAGAAGACATTATATTTTGAGACATACAAAGAAATTATATACCCTGTCCCTGGTCCAGATTGCTGGCCTCAAACAAACACACCAGACATTGAGCCTCCTGTTTTTAAAGAAAAGGCAGGGAAAAACAAACTGCAAGGAGGAAAGGGCAGTTTGAAGTTCCAGGTCCAAGAGATAGTAGTAGGATGGGGACTATAACATGTAGTAACTGTGGGCTAGAAGGACACAAATATACAAGTTGCCAGAAGGCTCTGAGGCCTAAGCTTCAGATGAGGAAAAACAAACATCATGTAATTACATGACTTACAAGTTTCCTTTTTCCATGGTATTTACCTCACTAAATGTGTCCTGGTTCTTGAATGTAGGAAAACAGGGCAGTTTATGCAGATACACCAGCTGCACCAGCTCAAGGCCATGCTACAACTGGAAGAAGAGCCAATCCTACCATATCAGTCCCTGCTGCAACAGCAAATAGAGCATCACATTCTGCTCCAGGCCCTTCTGCATCAGCACCAGCCCCTGTTGGTACATCCAGAAGGGGCAGGCCTGCAGGTAGAGGGAAAAATTCTGGTTTCAGTACACAAAGATCTGCCACAACTTCTGCACAAGGTTTGGCAGGGACCAAAAGGAAGAGGTATCCAAGCTCCAAATTGAAGGGCTACTTCTATGCAAGTGGTAACTAATGGTAAGTTTGAACTTAGTTTCTGAACTTAGTTTCTAAACTTAGTTTCTAAACTTAGTTTATGCACTTAGTTTCTGCACTTGTCTGAACTTGTCTGAAACTAAACTTGTCTAAGATGGGCCTGTTTCCCTGTTATGCTTTATTAATTTGGGCCTGGTGTTGGGATCGGTTATTGGATCTCTCTGCCCCCCTCCCAAGCCTGCCATTCTGTCTACAAAAGTCGCAGCGATCGTACAACCTCTTTCCCCTAACCCAAAACCTAGCTGCCGCGGAAGCACGCGGACCCTAGTTCAGCCAGAGATGGATCCAACATTAGGAGAGGTAGTGGATGACCATGAGGAGGTTGATAGGGCTGCTGCGAGGGCCAATCGCAGAGCGCACGCGCTGGAGCGATGGCGGAGGCTGGCTGCCAGGATTATGGCAGAACGCAACGCCAACGATGTCAAGCAGTTCAATGAGGCGTTCCCAGAAGGAACGCACATCACGGATGACCTTGTCATCTGGTGGGCAAGAGACAGGGCAAGCTTCCATCGATTCCAAGTAACAAGGACTCGGTGGACTAGGATGTTGGCTACGTTCGAAGGAAGAGAGGATTAGTTCTCTGCATGTTATCTGCATGCTCTGTGTTTTCTATTTATGTATGTCTCTGAACTTATTTCTTCCTTTATAATGCATTTGCCTGCAATTATTGTTGTTACTTCTGAATGTTCAGAGCGGTGTCATCTTCGTCGTCTGCAGAGTGAGAGAGCATGCAACAATGGAGATGCGGCAGCAAATTATTGTCATCTTCGTCGTCTGTATTAGTACTATGTTTGCTTAAATCAGCTCGAACTATCTATGTTTTATGCGTTTTAATGCGTGGTACTGAATGTTTCGTCTCTGTCTATGTCTGAATCTGGTTAAGGATCATGCTATCTAAGCATTGCTGAATGTTTCTAAATTTGGTTTAAGTTTATGAATCAGGTTTACATTCATGAATGTCTGTAAATACTTGAGAAATCTTTTTTGCGTTTGGTTACATTCCAACCTAACTTTCACTTTCCCGATGAGAAATGACAGCAAATTATCACAAGTTTCAACACACTGAAATTGTGAACATTAAATACAACACATCTACCACCTCACTATTACTACTCCACTGCCACACAACACCTCCCCCGACTTAACTCCTCCACATAACTACTACTCCAACACCTATCCACCTCACTTCTGCCGCATCCACAACTACTCCTCCTCTCCCTAGCTCCAACCATGGCTGGTTCTTCCTCTTCCCCTTCCCCAGACCCATGGCTAAACCCATTCCCAACTGGCAAGGGATGGGTTGCCATGCTTCTTGGTTCAGCACACGGCGACCAAGAACTCTTCCTCGATTACATGAATGTCGCCATGAGGTACACCAGCGCTATTGGGCTGGTAGATGCAGCGGAGGAAGTGAGGAAGAAGGCGACTAGTGAGGAGAAGCAGCGCATGGAGCAGCGCTATGGAAACCCAGGTAAGGTGGTCATGCCCATCGACATTCTCCTATGGGCAATGAAGGAGGCCGACTCCGGCAATGCTGGGCAGAGGCAGCGGTGTGCAGACCACCGCTATGTCGCTCCAGCACAAGCTACATCAAATGCAAACGCAGCAGAGGTGCATGAAGACGACGACCTACAGATCGTCGCACAGCCAGCTGTGCAGGCTCGCCGCCGTGCTCCTCCCATCATCATCATCGATGAAGACGAAGAGGAAGAGGAGGTGGAGGTGCAGCCAAATCCCACCCAACTGAAGCAAGAGGTACAACGATCCGGACGCTTAGCAGGACAGACAACAAAGTGAATCTGAAACTATAAGTTTCAGATTCAGTTTCGTCAGTAGTTGAACTACCTATGTCAGTTTCGTCAATTGAACTACCTATGTCAATTTCGTCAGTGTCAGTAATCTTCAATTTTAGCAAGTATTGTGCTATCTATGTAATGCTACCTATGGTGCCTCCTATGTGAACTACCTGCTTTTGTTCAGTGTTACCAAGTTTGTGTAATCCGTGAAATGTTACAACAAACTTCTCAGGACCATATTACAGGTAGGATAAAAAAGACAGATAGAAACTGCAGCAGGCTTAGATAATAAGGTTCTTAACTGAGCATCAGGGCATTAAAGATAACATCATCTTAGAGCATTACAGATCAGGGCCATAACAACACCCCACACCACAACCAAAATGATCTGAAACCATAGACAATTCTTAGGCTTAGGCAGTTCATTAGCTAATATTAGTAATGAGATGCATATTTGCATTAGACTCCTTCATTGCTAGGCCAGTTATATATAGAGGCCTCATATTTACTTACCAACCATGCCTAAAAAATCACTCCTCCATGACAACTTCTTTGATTTTGTCCAGCTTTTCCTTGCACCCATGACCAGCCTTCAGTAGCTCAGAAATGACATGCTCCAGCTTCTTCTTCTCTTCTTTAAGGAGGTCTCTCTCCACTTGTATCTCCTTCATGGCCTTCCTGGTGTTTTGAATGATATCATCTTGACTCTGCAGGATGCACCTCTGTTCTTTCTTCAGCTTAAGCTTCTCCATTTGAACCTCAATCTTTGTCTGCTCCTCAAGCTGATGCTTCTTCTTCTTAAGTTCATTGATTGCCTGGCTTGTGTAATCCATGTCATGGGATTTCTGCCCATCCTGGTAATCAAACAGCTTGGATACATCATCCACAAGCTGACTGTACTGATTGGCAAGATAATCCAGCTCCTTCTTCAGTTTCTCAACCTCTATCTCATGAGCTTCTTTGTCTTGGACTCTACCAAGGTTCTCCTCATGATACATATCCCACAGCTTGGTTAAACACCTCTGCAGAATTACTGGCCAAGGGGCATCTACCCACTCCAGAACACCACAGTTCACACCACCCTGAAAATGCAGTGAAATATTAATGATAACTAAATCCAGTAAAATTCAGTTACAGAATTCATACATACATATCAATGTTTGTCTGAATGCAGTAACAAAGAAATTCAGTTAGACGAATTTTAGATGCTGCCTAGATTCAGTTCCTATCAGAGATTTAGCTAACACATGAACACCACACCAGCTTTGTACTTCAGTTTTTAGTAAACAGATACTGAAACAACAAGAATATCAATGTTGTTTGCACTATGTACCACAAATAATTCTACACATGAAAACCACTAACAATAGTTGCTCTTACCGTAGTAGCACATCCAATGAATCTCCTTCCAGTGTCAGTGTAACACCCCGGATATGATTTTCCCAATATGTACTCCAACTCTTGCCGTTTCCGGCGTTAAGTTATTTTATTTTCTCGGGTTTGGGTTTTTGTCTACGTGTGTTGTTATCGTTGTCATGCATCTCATATCATGTCATCATGTGCATTGCATTTGCATACGTGTTTATCTCATGCATTCGAGCATTTTCCCCGTTGTCCGTTTTGCATTCCGGCGCTTCGTTCTCATCCGGTGGTCATTTCTACCTTTCTTTCGTGTGTGGGGATCAAACATTTTCGGATTGGACCGAGACTTGCCAAGCGGCCTTGGTTTACTACCGGTAGACCGCCTGTCAAGTTTCGTACCATTTGGACTTCGTTTGATGCTCCAACGGTTAACCGAGGGACCGAAAAGGCCTCATGTGTGTTGCAGCCCAACACCCCTCCAAGTTGGCCCAAAACCCACCAAAACCCTCTCCATCATCTAGAGCGTTTGATCATGATCGCGTGGCCGAAAACCGCACCTCATTTGGACTCTCCTAGCTCCCTCTATGCCTATATATAGACCCCTCATTCCAAATCTCGGATCCCCTCCTCGAAACCCTAAAAAAAACACCTCACGCCGGCCGGACATGTCCGTCCCCGGCCGGACAACGTCCGCCGCCGCCTCCGGCCAACCGGGGCACGCCACGTGGCCCATCGCCGCCTTCCTCCGCCGCCGGCCCGGGAGGCCCGAGCCGGGCCCCCGAGGCCCATCGCGGCCACCGCCGCCATCTTCGCCCCGCCTCCCTCTTCACCTGGCCCCGCCACCACCTCCACCGACGCCGGCGACCGGAGCCGCGCCGGCCGCCTCGCACCTCACCGGCCGGAGCAAGCTCCGCCGCGGCTGCTTCCTCCCGCCGGTGCCGACCACCGCCGCCACCACGCCGCCCGGAGTACGCCGCGCCATCGCGCCTCGCCGTCCTCCCCATCCGGCTCCCTCTCCTTCCTCCTCACCGCCACGGCAAGTCCGGCCACCGCAGCTCCATTTTCGCCGGCGACCTCGAGCTGCTACAGTGCATCTACAGTGCCAGATCTGAGATCTAAAACTCGCGGTTGACTTTTTATCCCCGAAACTCTAATAATTTGCTATGTTCATCGTGCCGTAACTCCTCATCCGTAGCTCCGTTTTGGGCATATAACATATCAAAATGTTCGCCTCAGAGAGCACATCATTTTATCTCATTGCATATTTTTCATTTGAGTTCATCTTGATGTCCGTAATGCTGTTAGAAGAGTGCTATTTGAGATAATTGTCAGATCTGCTGCTCCAATTGGATATTTGTCATTTTTGCCATGATTATTGTGTGCACGATATGCCCATGAGCTCTACATGTGTTTTTTATATGTTTTGCCATCTATCCAGAGGTGCAACCCATGTATTTTTGTGATGTGTGTGGTGACTAGCACAAGCTTGCAAAGTGGAGCATTCGTTAATGCTGATTTCAGGGACTTAGCATTTCCACTAAGTCCTTGATCTGTTTATCTCAATATGCCATATGTTCATGTTGTTTTCTAGTGATCCGTGCCTCTTTTGAGGATGATCAGTAAGAATGTTTTGTTAATCTTGTAGTGCTTTATCCATACATGTCTTTGTTTGCAATTATGGAGCACCCTAGCTTGAGTCAATCGAGCTCTACTTTTGTCATGTTGTGAATCTGGGCAGATTGTCTACTTGTTAGCGATTTTGCCGATGATGTTGTAGTTGATCCGTGCATGCTATGCTATTGTTCTTGCCATGTCTAGCTTGGATTTTGTGTATTCTTGATGGGTGTATGCTTAGATTGTCATGACTTGCTCTGTAGCGAGTGCATCGAGCTCATAAACATGCCTACTTGATATCTGTTTCAGCATGCTCCAGTTTTCACTAAGTCTGAGAACTGATTATGTTTTTGTCATGTTCACATGCTTGCAATTGTATTTTCTGATCCCTTTTGGCTCAAGGTCACTAAGGAACTTTTGTGAAGCTCTTTGAGAAGCTCCATGCCATGCTTTACTTTGCCATGTTCAGGTCCTGTAGCATATAGTTTTCATGCTCCGGAGAGTGCTATCTGATCTGAAATTCCAGGCAAATGTTAATTTCACTAAGTCTGAGATCTGTTTACCAAATGCATTTTTGCCATGCTTGTTTGAAACTGTTAATGGATGAATTGGCCGTAGCTCAGTGCTAGACTTTTGTTAAGCATCATGAATGGATCCCTGCCATGTATTTTGATGCCATGTTTGGGTGCTGTAGCATGTTCATCTTGTTGCATTTAGATGGCTACTTGCTGTAAATTGCAGAACGTGGTCATATTTGAATTGCTTGCCATTTCCAAACCGTAACTCCGATTCCGGCGTTATTTATATCGTTTTCAAGCGATTTCATCCCATCTTTCCAGTGGAACACTTGGATTTCCATGTTGAGGCCAGGTTCATGCATTCCTTGTCAAATCTTGCATATGCATCACATATTGCATCCTGCATAGCATATCATCTTTGCATCATGTGTTTGAGTTTGCACGTGGTTGATTGTGTCCTTGTTGCTTGTTTGTCTTGTTTGGGTAGAGCCGGGAGTCGAGTTCGCTAACGAGGAGCCCGTTGAGTTTGCTTTCGAGGATCCAGTCAACTCTGACAACTTTGTAGGCAAGATGATCATACCCTCGAAATCACTACTATCTTTGCTTTGCTAGATGCTCGCTCTTTTGCTATGCCTATGCTACGATGCCTACCACTTGCTTATCATGCCTCCCAAATTACCATGTCAAACCTCTAACCCACCATGTCCCAGCAAACCGTTGATTGGCTATGTTACCGCTTTGCTCAGCCCCTCTTATAGCGTTGCTAGTTGCAGGTGAAGATTGGAGACCGTTCCTTGTTGGAACATTATTTACTTGTTGGGATATCGTTATATTGCCTTGTTATCTTAATGCATCTATATACTTGGTAAAGGGTGGAAGGCTCGGCCTCTCGCCTAGTGTTTTGTTCCACTCTTGCCGCCCTAGTTTCCGTCATATCGGTGTTATGTTCCCGGATTTTGCGTTCCTTACGCGGTTGGGTTATAATGGGAACCCCTTGATAGTTCGCCTTGATTAAAGCTTTCCAGCAATGCCCAACCTTGGTTTTACCTTTTGCCACCTAGCCTTTTTTTCCCTTGGGTTTCCGGAGCCCGAGGGTCATCTTTTTTAAACCCCCCCGGGCCAGTGCTCCTCTGAGTGTTGGTCCAACCTAGAGCCCCTTGCAGCGCCACCTCGGGGAAACTCGAGGGCTGGTTTTAGTTGTACGGATTGCTTATCCGATTGTGCCCTGAGAACGAGATATGTGCAGCTCCTACCGGAATTTGTCGGCACATTCGGGCGGTGTTGCTGGTTTTGTTTTAACTTGTTGAAGTGTCTTGAAGAACCGGGATACCGAGTCTGATCGGAATGTCTCGGGAGGAGGTCTATTCCTTCGTTGACCGTGAGAGCTTGTCATGGGCTAAGTTGGGACTCCCCTGCAGGGATTTGAACTTTCGAAAGCCGTGCCCGCGGTTATGGGCAGATGGGAATTTGTTAATGTCCGGTTGTAGATAACTTAAACCTTAATTTAATTAAAATAAATCAACAGTGCGAGTTACCGTGATGGTCCCTTCTCGGCGGAGTCCGGGAAGTGAACACGGTGTTGGAGTAATGCTTGCGCAGGTTGTTCTCTAGTTTCTCGCTCGCGCCTTGCCTCCTCTTCTCGCTCTCTTTTGCGAACAGGTTAGCCACCATATATGCTAGTCGCTTGCTGCAGCTCCACATATTTTCCTTGCCTTACCTTAAGCTTAAATAGTCTTGATCGTGAGGGTGCGAGATTGCTGAGTCCCTGTGGCTCACAGATTACTTCCAAACCAGATGCAGGGCCTGATGACTCCGTTCCAGATGACGCGCTTGAGCTCAAGTGGGAGTTCGACGAGGACTCACGCCGATACAACGTGTCTTTCCCTGATGATCAGTAGTGGTGCCCAGTTGGGGTGATCGGGACCGTGTCACATGTTGGGTTATCTTTTATTTTGGCGCCGTAGTCAGGCCATGAGTGTTTGAATGTTGTAATGCTATTTATGTACTTTGTGTGACGTGGCGAGTGTAAGCCAACTATGTTATCTCCCCTTTATTATTTATATTACATGGGATGTTGTGAAGATTGCCTAACTTGCGACATTGCTTTTAATGCGGTTATGTCTCTAAGTCGTGCCTCGACACGTGGGAGCTATAGCCGCATCGAGGGCGTTACAGTCAGTCCCTTCAAATGCCACAAACCTGCCTGGTCTCTGCCTGTGCAGGATGCACTTACGGTCAGATTCAACCACAAGCCCACTGAAACTTGGATCTATCACTGTGTCAGGAGTTTGCTGCAGTACTAACCCCATATATATCAGCCACAACACCTCACACATAAGAACTACATGGAAAAGCAGAGTGAGCTCAAACCCTAACCCTAACCCTAGCATAGGAGAGAACAGAGTGAGCTCACTTACAAAATACTCCATTTGCATGCTGCTGTACTCATCCATGTACTCATCATCGTCGGCGTCGGATGTTTCGTTGCTGTTGGGCCAAGAAGGCATCCTCGCGCCGCCGCGTCGCAGTCGCCGGAGGAAAACAGAGGAAGAAGAGAGCTCAAGGAGAGGAGTGAGTGAGTGAGAGTGAGTGAGGGTCGGCCGGCCGGTCGGTCGTTTTGACCTAGCCCCTGGCTGGTTCCGACCGAGCCGGGCCACTAACGGCCGCGAGCGGGCGTCCGTTAGCCGTTAGGGCCGCCGTCGGCCTGCCATGTGGGCCATCCATGTCAGTTAAGCGGTTAAAACGACTAAATGGACGATCAACACGACTTGGTAGTTTTTTGTCACAAAATTGGAAATTTTCAATAGCTATTAGTCACTTTTTTAAAAGTGGTAGTTTTGTGGGACGGATACCCCTAATATGATAGTTTTTTGTCAAATACTCGCACTCTCGTGTCTAGTTATGGTGAGTGCCATACACCGTGCATGGCCAAAGAAAGGCGCATGCATTGGCTACATGCTTTAGCTCAAGTTTAGGAACGCCAATGCTATGCATACATCGAATTTCTATTCCAAACTCAAATTTAGTTTGGGGACATATCATGCATCATCAATTTATTGTACTGTAGTACCGATGTTGATCAAAGAAAACATCGCAAGCATAGCAATTTCATTTTAGAAAAACTCCCTGCAGATTATAATTACCAAGAGCACGAACAAATCTCCAGATTTGAGAGTATTTGTTTTACGGCTGGCGTTCTATGTATTGCCATGAGATTGAGCCGCCAAGTATACATTGGAACAGAAATAGCATTTCTTTTTAATATTTAAAAATGATTTTTTTAATGTGCGAGACACGTGCGCCAACACGAGCCGCCGGTTGAGGATGAGATGCCATTGGAGTAGATATGCGCAGTAAAACAAGAGTACAGCGCCGTCATTCTCATCCACCATTCCTCTCCGACCCGTTGCCGTTACGATTTAATGTAGGAGTATGATATGATGTGCTCACACAAATTCATTACCCCACCTTCTAATCACAGCATCATTTCATCAGGCCTTCGATATTCCTTTCCACTCTTTCTCTCATCAAAGGCGCCTTCAGTACTACTCCTACTACCAGTAACTGAAATATAAATGACTGTAGACGAAAGTGGCCAATAGTAACGTGCAGCAGCCACACTATGGTGACGAAAGCAAAGTTGTTGCCTCACAGTATGCTACGCCCCAAGTCTTCTTTTTCCTATGTTGCTCTTAGACTAGTCATAATGAAGAGTAACATACACTAGTAACATACACAGATCCCTAGACTATATTAATATCTTCATAATGGATAGTAACTTAAGTGTGGTAATATGCAAAGGTTCATTTATTAGGTTATAGACTCATATTGCATTGGAACATGTGATGTTACAGTAACTAGCTAAGTTACTACAACTATCTCTTTCCTAATTAACTCGTTGCCAAATAAGCAAATTTACTGAGTTGAACTCGATGTTATTGTTGAAGTTACTACCACTGTGGCTATTCTTAATGAACTCAATAATCTTAGATTTTGATAACCAGCCAACGTTTTCGCCGGGAGGACATGGCAAATTATGTTGTCGCAATGATGGCAAATTTCTTTGCATGACAAATCGATCCGATTTGACATGCTTTTTAAAGGATTTTACCATAAAAAGGGTTTAATTTGCCGTGCTTCCTAGCGAACGTCAGTACAATAAGGTTTCAAAAACTTTTATTAAACTAACTCGATAATATGGTTTGCAGGAGACTGCTGGGTTTCTCCAAGTTTGCTTTCTTGAGCGGGACTTGACAATGATCGATACTGAATAGCAGTATAGTGTCTTAAATTTCCATCCCTATTCATATGATGGAACTCTCGTAAATTTCTGAGACTGACTAATAGCGATATACATCGGCGCTATGGATTTGCTTCCGGTGCAATTGGACTTCATCCAATCCTGTAGCAACTAGCCAGTGCTACACTACTACTACTATTCGAGATTATCTTTTGACCGACATAGAAGCCTGGCTTACGATCTACTACACTGGCATTATCTCCTCATGGTTATGAAGTACTAGTAGATATCATCTCTGACTGTCTTGTCGTATAGTATGTGGATAGGGCGCATGCGCTACGGTTTTTGTTCGTATTTTCTTGTTATGTTTTGTACAGTGCATAACGAGACGGTGAGAGGTGCTTCCTTTTGCTTTCTAGTGGTTGTGTACGAGGCGCTGTGGCTGATCGATCGATCCATCGGTCGATGGCAATCACTGCCGTCTTTTTCGTTCACCCTTGCACGTAAGCTTTTCTGATCTCTTAAAAAAGGGAGGCCCAGTTTCGGTCGGGATTTGTGAGGAGGAAGAGAGAAAAGGGTCACTGGTAGCAAGATATGAGCATTTCTCTCATTGTCGTATCTCAACCTTTTCCCTGAACGACCTTAATTTGATGTTTGCGCTACAGAAGAAGGATAATATGCGTTGCTTCAGTATATCCAATGGTGCTTCATCGCTAGAAAAAATATGTCTGATGCCTGGTGCGATGCTGAACAGATTATGTATTTTAGGACATCTTCAACGGCGACCTGCAAATTTCCTTCCGTATCCGTCCACGAATAAAGGGACTAGTTCGCGGACACGGATGTGGGAGCCTGCCTTTCAACGCTGCCCGCATACATTTCAAATATATTTCTAATACATCGGATGAAATTCATGCAAACACAACGAATTTCATATAAACCGGACGCAATTCAATACGTTTTGAACATATTTTAACTAAAATAGCTAAAACTATGTGCACGTTCGGCTACGCGGAGCTCCATTCCCACGACACGAATACACTACACTAGTCTACGGCCGGCCGCGGCAGATCCCTTTGTCTTCCTCATGTCCGACAGTCCACTCGTCGGACTGTCATGAGCCCCGAAGGTATATGCTTCAGTGCAAAGGGCAGCTCGCTCCCCATGTTCGGCAACGCCGGTCATCGGAATGGAACCGTCGCGATGTGCTTCAGCCGGAGGTGAATGGGAAGATGGTGGCCTGCGATCGGGCAAGACACCTGTTGTGTACGTCGAGGCGGTGGCCTTCATGGGACCCAAGCGGCAGCGGCGTTCTACTTCTCCTCGATGACCTCGGCGGGCGCGGTTGTGTTGGACGCCACGTCGCCAACCTCCGCCGTTAGGGCGCGGTCACGGACACGTTGACGGTGGATGGCGCGGTCGCAGTCACGGGAGGAGCGGTGCGACACAACGTCATCCACGTCAGCCACACTACCTGTGCCGTCGTGGTCCACCGATTGCCGGCCTGGACTAACACGCCACTCCTCCGTGAGCTGGCTTGGAGCGGTGAGTTGTTGTACGACGCGCCAACTTGGAGCTTATGCCTTCGCGAGCTAGCCTGCAGCCGCCTAGACCGTCGACGGAAACGGATCAGAGAGTTGCCTGGCTCATATCTGGCGGGCTCTACGGGCCACCCAGCTAGCTTGTATGCCGGAGAACTCGGCTTCCTGCTCGTCAGATGCCTTGGAGTTTGTGGAGAAAATGGTGTGCAAGGAAGAGATGGGAGCGGAGTATGGTGTGGTTTTTGCCCGACATCTGGCATCGTCTAAATAGCGGGTGTGGCATCGTTTATATAGAGGGTGGACGGCTGGAACCAACCAGCGTTGTGTTTAATGACGGGCGGCTCATGAATAGACATGTGGCCGGAGTAGATTTCTCGACACACGCGCTGGTTTTAATGCAGGAAGGCGGGCAGTCTGTGGCCATTTGAATGTGGTGAGGAGACATGTTCAGCCAGATGAGCAGCAGGCGGCGCTCTCTCGGCTGGTGCACCGCTTCAATGCCAACAGTGACATGTCGCGTTCGTCTGCACCGCCCTTCCGTCCGCTCAAATCGCGGGCATCAATTCCGGCCGCTGCATGCTCTGGGTGAAGGAAATATACCCTAGAGGCAATAATAAAGTTGTTATTTATATTTCCTTATATCATGATAAATGTTTATTATTCATGCTAGAATTGTATTAACCGGAAACTTAGTACATGTGTGAATACATAGACAAACAGTGTGTCCCTAGTATTGCCTCTATTTTGACTAGCTCGTTAATCAAAGATGGTTAAGTTTCCTATCCATAGACATGTGTTGTCATTTGATGAACGGGATCACATCATTAGATAATGATGTGATGGGCAAGACCCATCTGTTAGCTTAGCACTATGACCGTTTAGTTTATTGCTATTGCTTTCTTCATAACTTATACATGTTCCTATGACTATGAGATTATGCAACTCCCGAATACCCGAGGAACACTTAGTGTTCTATCAAACGTCACAACGTAAATGGGTGATTATTAAGATGCTCTACATGTGTCTCCGATGGTGTTTGTTGAGTTGGCATAGATCGAGAATAGGATTTGTCACTCTGTCTTTCAGAGAGGTATCTTTGGGCCCTCTCGGTAATGCTCATCAATATAAAGCCTTGCAAGCAAAGTGACTAATGAGTTAGTTGCGGGATGATGCATTACGGAACGAGTAAAGAGACTTGCCGGTAACGATATTGAACTACGTATGATGATACCGACGATCGAATCTCGGGCAAGTAACATACCGATGACAAAGGGAACAACGTATGTTGTTATGCGGTTTGACCGATAAAGATCTTCGTAGAATATGTAGGAACCAATATGAGCATCCAGGTTCCGCTATTGGTTATTGACTGGAGATGTGTCTCGGTCATGTCTACATAGTTCTCGAACCCGTAGGGTCCGCACGCTTAACGTTCGATGACGATTTGTATTATGAGTTATGTGATTTGATGTACCGAAGGTTGCTCAGAGTCTCGGATGAGATCATGGACATGACGAGGAGTCTCAAAATGGTCTAGACATAGAGATTGATATATTGGACCATGTTATTTGTACACCGGGTGTGTTCCGGATAGTTTAAGATAAAACCGGAGTGCTGGAAGGGTTACCGGAACCCCCCGGGAAGTAATGGGCCTTAGTGAGCCTTAGGGGAGAGAGAGGGCAGCAGCCAGGAGGTGACCCCCCAAGGGGAGTCCGAATAGGACTAGGGGAGGGGGCCATGACCCCTCTTTCCCTCTCCCTCTCCCTCTCCCTCTCCTTCCTTCTTCTCCTACTTGGACTAGGAAAGGGGGGAGCTGATTCCTACTTGGAGTAGGACTCCCCCCCTTGGGAGCGCCCCCTAGGGCCGGCCGACCTCCTCCTCCCCTGCTTTACATATGGGGGAGGGGGCACCCCATAGACACACAAGTTGATCTTTAGCCGTGTGCGGTGCCCCCTCCATAGTTTTACACCTCGGGCGTATTGTCGTAGTGCTTAGGCGAAGCCCTGCATCGGTAACTTCATCATCACCGTCACTGCACCGTCGTGCTGACGAAACCCTCCCTCGTACTCAACTGGATCAAGAGTTCGAGGGACGTCACCGAGCTGAACGTGTGTAGATCGTGGAGGTGCCGTGCATTTGATACTTGATCGGTTGGCTCGCAAAGACGTTCGACTACATCAACTGCGTTACTAAATGCTTCCACTTTCAGTCTATGAGGGTACGTAGACACACTCTCCCCTCTCGTTGCTATGCATCTCCTAGATATATCTTGCATGATCGTAGGTAATGTTTTTGAAATATTGCGTTCCCCAACAGTGACATCCGAGCCAGGTCTATGCGTAGATGTTATATGCACGAGTAGAACACAAAGAGTTGTGGGCGATAATAGTCATACTGCTTACCAGCATGTCATACTTTGATTCGGCGGTATTGTTGGATGAAGCGGCCCAGATCGACATTACATGACCGCGTTCATGAGACTGGTTCTACCGATGTGCTTCGCACACAGGTGGCTAGTGGGTGTCTGTTTCTCCAACTTTAGTTGAATCGAGTGTGACTACGCCCAGTCCTTGTTGAAGGTTAAAACATCACACTTGACGAGAAATCATTGTGGTTTTGATGCGTAGGTAAGAACGTTCTTGCTAGAAGCCCGTAGCAGCCACGTAAAACTTGCAACAACAAAGTAGAGGACATCTAACTTGTTTTTGTAGGGCTTGCTGTGATGTGATATGGTGAAGACGTGATGATATATAAGTTGTTGTATGAGATGATCACGTTTTGTAACAGTTATCGGAAACTGGCAGGAGCCATATGGTTGTCGCTTTATTGTATGAAATGCAATCGCCATGTAATCGCTTTACTTTATCATTAAGCGGTACCGATAGTCATAGAAGCAATAGTTGGCGAGACGACAACGATACTTCTATGGAGATCAAGGTGTCAAGCCGGTGACGATGGTGACCATAATGATGCTTTGAAGATGGAGATCAAAGGCACACGACGATGATGGCCATGTCATATCACTTATTTGATTGCATGTGATGTTTATCTTTTTATGCATCTTATTTTGCTTAGTTCGGCGGTAGCATTATAAGATGATCTCTCACTAAATATCAAGGTATAAGTGTTCTCCCTGAGTATGCACCGTTGCTACAGTTCATCGTGCCGAGACACCACGTGATGATCGGGTGTGATAAGCTCTACGTTCACATACAACGGGTGCAAGCCAGTTTTGCACAAGTAGAATACTCAGGTTAAACTTGACGAGCCTAGCATATGCAGATATGGCCTTGGAACACTGAGATCGAAAGGTTGAGCGCGAATCATATAGTAGATATCATCAACATAGTGATGTTCACCGTTGAAAACTTCTCCATCTCACATGATGATCGGACATGGTTTAGTTGATATGGATCATGTGATCATTTAGATGACTAGAGGGATGTCTATCTAAGTGGGAGTTCTTAAGTAATTTATCATGAACTTAGTACCTGATAATATTTTGCATGTCTATGTTGTTGTAGATAAATGGCCTTGAATTTTAATGCGTTCCTAGAGAAAGCTAAGTTGAAAGATGATGGTAGAAACTACACGGACTGGGTCCGTAACTTGAGGATTATCCTCATTGTTGCACAGAAGAAGTACGTCCTGGAAGCACTGCTAGGTTCAAAGCCCGCTGCATGAGCTACTCCAGATGTTATGAATGTCTGGCAGAGCAAAGCTGATGACTACTTGATAGTTCAGTGTGCCATGCTTTACGGCTTAGAATCGGGACTTCAACGACTTTTTGAACGTCATGGAGCATATGAGATGTTCCCTGAGTTGAAGTTAATATTTCAAGCAAATGCCCGGATTGAGAGGTATGAAGTCTCCAATAAGTTCTACAGCTGCAAGATGGAGGAGAATAGTCCTGTCAGTGAACATATACTCAGAATGTTTGGGTACCACAACCACTTGACTCAACTGGGAGTTAATATTCCTGATGATAGTGTCATTGACATAGCTCTTCAATCACTGCCACCAAGCTACAAGAGCTTCGTGATGAACTATAATATGCAAGGGATGGATAAGACAATTCCCGAGCTCTTCGCAATGCTAAAGGCTGCGGAGGTAGAAATCAAGAAGGAGCATCAAGTGTTGATGGTCAACAAGACCACTAGTTCCAAGAAAAAGGGAAAAAGGAAGAAGGGGAACTTCAAGAAGAACGGCGAGCAAGTTGTTGCTCAAGTGAAGAAGCCCAAGTCTGGACCTAAGCTTGAGACTGAGTGCTTCTACTGCAAATGGACTGGTCACTGGAAGTGGAACTGCCCCAAGTATTTGGCGGATAAGAAGGATGGCAAAGTGAAAGGTATATTTGATATACATGATATACATATTATTGGTGTGTACCTTACTAATGCTCGCAGTAGCGCCTAGGTATTTGATACTGGTTCTGTTGCTAATATTTGCAACTCAAAACAAGGGCTACAGATTAAGCGAAGATTGGCTAAGGACGAGGTGACGATGCATGTGGGAAATGGTTCCAAAGTCGATGTGATCGTGGTCGGCACGTTGCCTCTACATCTACCTTCAAGATTAGTTTTAGACCTGAATAATTGTTATTTGGTGCCAGCGTTAAGCATGAACATTATATCTGGATCTTGTTTGATGCGAGACGGTTATTCATTTAAATCAGATAATAATGGTTGTTCTATTTATATGAGTAATATCTTTTATGGTCATGCACCCTTGATGAGTGGTCTATTTTTATTGAATCTCGATAGTAGTGATACACATATTCATAGTATTGAAGCCAAAAGATATAAGTTTAATAATGATAGTGCAACTTATTTGTGGCACTACCGTTTAGGTCATATTGGTGTAAAGCGCAAGAAGAAACTCCATGCTGATGGGCTTTTGGAATCACTTGATGCTTGCGAACCATGCCTCATGGGCAAGATGACTAAGACTCCGTTCTCCGGAACAATGGAGCAAGTAACAGACTTATTGGAAATAATACATACTGATGTACGCGATCCGATGAGTGTTGATGCTCGCGACGGTTATCATTATTTTCTGACCTTCACAGATGATTTGAGTAGATATGGGTATATCTACTTGATAAAACATAAGTCTGAAACATTTGAAAATTTCAAAGAATTTCAGAGTGAAGTCGAAAATCATCATAACAAGAAAATTAAGTTTCTACGATCTGATCGTGAAGTGAATATTTGAGTTATGAGTTTGGTCTTCATTTGAAACAATGCAGAATAGTTTAGCAACTCACGCCACCTGGAACACCACAACGTAATGGTGTGTCAGAATGTCGTAACCGCACTTTATTAGATATGGTGCGATCTATGATGTCTCTTACTGATTTACCGCTATCGTTTTGGGGTTATGCTTTAGAGACGGCTGCATTCACATTAAATAGGGCACCATCAAAATCCTTTGAGACAACACCATATGAGCTGTGGTTTGGCAAGAAACCTAAGTTATCGTTTCTTAAAGTTAGGGGCTGCGATGCTTATGTGAAAAAGCTTCAACCTGATAAGCTCGAACCCAAGTCGGAGAAATGTGTCTTCATAGGATACCCAAAGGAGACTGTTGGGTACACCTTATATCACAGATCCGAAGGCAAGATATTCGTTGCTAAGAATGGATCCTTTCTAGAGAAGGAGTTTCTCTCGAAATAAGTGAGTGGGAGGAAAGTAGAACTTGACGAGGTAACTATACCTTCTCCCTTATTGGAAAGTAGTTCATAATAGAAATCAGTTCCAGTGATTCCTACACCAATTAGTGAGGAAGCTAATGATGATGATCATGAAACTTCTGATCAAATTACTACCGAACCTCGTAGGTCAACCAGAGCAAGATCCGCACCAGAGTGGTACGGTAATCCTGTTCCGGAGGTCATGTTACTTGACCATGCCGAACCTATGAACTATGAGGAAGCGATGATGAGCCCAGATTCCACGAAATGGCTTGAGGCCATTAAATCTGAGATGGGATCCATGTATGAGAACAAAGTGTGGACTTTGGTTGACTTGCCCGATGATCGGCAAGCCATAGAGAATAAATGGATCTTCAAGAAGAAAACTGATGCTGACGGTAATATTACTGTTTACAAAGCTCGACTTGTTGCAAAAGGTTTTTGACAAGATCAAGGAGTTGACTACGATGAGACCTTCTCATCTATAGCGATGCTTAAGTCTGTCCGAATCATGTTAGCAATTGCCGCATTTTATGATTATGAAATTTGGCAAATGGATGTCAAAACTGCATTCCTTAAGGCTTTGTTCGTTTAATCCCCGCCCCCGCCGGGATCGGCGGGGTTTTGGCCTAATCCACGTGCTTTTGACCCCGGTCGGGGTAGGATCCCGACCTACCTTATATGCGTCTTTGGTTAAACCCGGCCGGGTTGATATCCCATCCAAATCCACCCCAAACCACAGGGATTCCACTGGGTTTTCACCCACGTCTCCCCACCCGTGGAACAAAACCAGTCGTCTCAGTCTTCTTGGCTCGAAATAAAAAGGAGGAGCGGGCGAGAGCGGCGGCGGCGCCGATGCCGACCGGGAAGAACTAGGCGACGGCGAGGGGCCGGAGCGGGCGATCTCTCTCCTCCACTGAAGACCGGCTGCTGTGCCATCCTTCTACCTCGCCCCACTCTCCCCAAGTCAGCAGCCAATCTGCGACCCTCTTCTTCCATCCCCGGCGCGAGCTCGGCGGCCGCACCAACCTACTCCGGTGGCCCTCCCCAACGTTTCTATGCCGGTAAGATCTTCTCCCCCACCCTTGTTTCCTTCCTCTCCCCCCTTTTGATTTCTAGGGTTTCCCATCCCCTTTTCCACCGGTGACAAGGGCCGTCTTGCCGGCGAGGCTCCACCTCTCCTCTCTGCTTACTACAGCTTCCCAGTACCCTCCTCTGTACTTGCTCTACCTGTGATTTGGTGCAAATGGTGTACCTAGTTGAATCTAACCAAATCTGCTACATAGTCGAATCTTTTTGTCAATGTCATTAGCAGTGCACATATATGCTACTAGTAATCTAGTACTTATTTGTCCCTGAGATTCAGTACTATATTTACAGCTACCTGTGGAGAATCAACAAGATGCAATTGTAGCTATATAGTTTTGTCAATGATATCCTTGGGAGGTGAGAAAAGTTGAGTTTTATGTAACTGAGGTGAACATCAACTACATGAATTTTTTCTGATAGTGGGGGTGAAGAGAAATTTAGGTAAAATGCTCTGAGATCAAGGCATCTTGAAGCCATGCAACTACGACAATGCATTTTACTAATTTAGATACAGAAAGTTTTACTTGTCAGAACATATAGAATATATTGAGATGTGTAGACATAAAATGTTTTTGTAATAAGAGAAAAAATATATTGCCTTCATTAGAACGATAACTGTTTCATACTACTTTATGTTGCTTGACCTAACTTGTATGTGCTACATTAGAATGATAACTATTTCATACTACTTTCGATGTCTAAATCTGCATTTTGCCTCCATTTTCTGTACGCCAGCTTCACCGCCTCACAGCCGCAGCAAGACCCCGCTTGGGGCAGCATCGTGAAGACTAAGGTATATTAATCTTGATGTACATACTTGGTTTTCTTTGTACCCTACTGGGACTCGCATCTTCATCTAGCTCACATGAACCTCCCTTGTTCATCTAGTAACCTGAAGCTGATGGCTCAAGTAGCCCACATGAACCTCCCTTGTTCTCTTATTTCCTTGCAAGATCATCTAGAATATGCAAGAATCCCCCTTCTAGCTATTTTCATGCATACTGGTCTTGAACACCCATAATATGTGTAGTGTGTGCATCCATTGGTATCCGCCAGATTTCATAACTTTTTATCTGAAATTTGATTTCCCTAGAATGCACCATGATAAATGCTTATGAGATGAGAATCCATTGATGTACATCATCTTATCTTGTCCTTTTTTATGTACTTATCTTGTCCTTTCTTTGTCCTGTTTTCCCCTGATTATGACTGTAATGGAAGCTCTTATTTATACAGTGCATATTGGAACTGAATTGATCTATCTCCGCATTTCATTTAATTTTGCTTTGCCCTCCTTTTGCAAGCATTATTTTGTACCAAAGAAAGAAATCTTTTTTTTTTGCGGGGAAAGAAAGAAAGAAATCTTTGTTCATAAACTTGTGATTTTGGTACTGTTCTCTGAAAGTAGACCATAGTTTTTTGTGGTGATACGAATTTAGTGTATTCTTACACGATGTATAACGTTGTATCATTGATATATATGCCTGGTTGTTCATTTCTAATATTATTATTATGTGCTGCTATTTGCAGCTTTCCATTGGAAGATCATTTGTTTAGTGGATATGGATGCGATGTTGCTGCCCATTTGATCCGTGAAATTTTGAAATCAATGCACGATTATTTTATGATCTTTCTTTGCTAGCTGGTCATCAATGCTTTGATATCGGTCCTTTGATGTGGACTGACCGCCCTTTTTTGCCAATGCAGTGCATCAATCACTACGGAAACGACATCGGCGAGATTAGAGTCGTCTGTTCTATACAGCAATAATTTGATCATGGTCAGAAATATAATAATATTGTACATCGGTGATTGTTGATTAGGGTCGTTTTTTGACTTCTACATATTCAGAATTCATGTTATAGTTTGTCAGTGTACTAGAGTAGGGTACCCTAGTATCCCGAACTTATGCACGGGCAGTCGCAGCATCCCCCGGCAAGGCTTGCCGGGTGACCGCCAAGGTCCTCCGTGGTTCCTTTGGAGCCATTCAAGAACAAAGTATCCAACCAAGAAACCACAAGACCCCGACAAGAGGAGCTTGCCGGGAAGGCCAACCAAGGCAAGGCGTTTAAGGAGACAAGACCCCGGCAAGAGGAGCTTGCCGAGAAGGCCAACCAAGGCACCTCAAGGAACTTGCCGCGGCGCGCCTCGCGTCCCGGCAAGGCCCGATGAGCGACAAGCTCCCGGACGCGACAAGACAACGACCGCGGCAAGGCGCTTGCCGCGGCAAGCCACCACTCTGTGCCCGCGCTCCAGCACATCCACCAACGTGTCGCTCTGGGACCCTTCCGGGCGTGCGTGGCGGGAGGCTGTGCAGCCAGCGGTGCGCAGTGGCAAGCGGCGCTGACAAGATTGCCATCGTGGCGAGCGGTGGCGTCCCTGACGGTCCCTTTTGCACTGTTTAGGCGACACAGACGGGCATTTAATGCCCTTCTCCCCTGCTGTCAGGGTTAGGTATGATACACTGTAGCAGGTAGCTGTACCTACCACAGCACCTTTCCATTTTTACCCTTTGCCTCCATTGCCACCTGTCGGTGACCCCTTGAGCATATAAAAGGAGGCCCGTGCGCAACGTAGAGGGGGGGAGCTAGTTCTAAAAACACTCACGCTCGGTCTCGTTAGCCGCTGGTGTGTACTGTAGCACTCCGCGCTCCCGAGCAAGAACTCAATACAACCAAAAAGCAGGAGTAGGGTTTTACGCATCCGTGCGGCCCGAACCTGGGTAAACCGCTCGTGTGCTTCACCTCGATCCGCTCTTTGCACGACCTCCGCCCCCGCCGAACCGAAAGGGACTCGGCCCGCCGGTCCCATAGGTGTTCGTGGATTAGTCCCCCGACATCTTTGGCGCGCCAGGTAGGGGGCGTCGAGGTTGTGTGAACCAGATCCGGCGTTCGTGCGAGCTAGATCTTCATCATCTTCATCGACATGCCGCCGAAGAAGAAGGCTTCGGAGGCAGCTACTCCATCCGCGCCGAGCCCACCACCGCCGGAGCAAACGGCTGGTGGGGCGAACGCCGGCGGAAGAACGGGCGTCGACGGAGGAGCTCACGGTGCTGCCAGGTCCAAGGACAAGGCTGCGCTGCCCATCGGCGGCGTAGCCGGCTCTCACAATGACCGGGCGCACTCCAAGACCTCGGCGTCCGTACATGCACCGCGCCCATCTCAGGAGGCGTGGGACCGGCAGCGTTATGGTACTCACAGTACCATGCGTTTGCTGGACCAAGATCGAGCTGGCGGATCTCGGAGTGCTCAAGACCAGCATGCACACCAACATGCTGGCACGAGCGAGGCACGGTCGCCTGGACGGGACACTGCTCCTTCTAAGATAGTTAGAAGTCCGAGCATATCCCGCTCCTCGCACCATTCGCCACCGCCACCCGCCACTGCAGCAGAAGCTTTAGCGCGAGCTCAACTGCTCCTGGACTACCCTCCAACAGCGGACAAGATCGACGACTGGAGGGCCACCATTCAGAGTCTCATCGGCTTTGCCAACGGAGACACTCAACAGCAGTCGAGCACGTCGCAGCCGCGGCAAGCCAGCCAGGCACGAGCCGGTGGCAACAAGACCGGTGGGGGTGCAACCACTATGCACTCTCCGCCCCGAAGGCCAAGATCACCAACTCGCTGGATCCACCTCGACAGCGACTCCACCGCGTCATCAGATCCACGAGCTCGTCGCGATCAGCGCCAAGTTCTTCATGAACGACAGCAAGAAGACGCTCGTACGCGCATCGAGCGCCGAAGAGAAGCGCGACGTCAGTCGGACCAGCGCGTTGGGCCCTCTGTTAACATGCATGCGCCAGGGGAACCATGCGACTTGCCGTACGCGGTAGGTTGCCCTGCGTTTACTCGTGAGCTGCGGCAAGTCCAGTGGCCCAGCATGAAGAATTTCAAGCTAGATGTACCAGAGAAGTACGACGGCAAGTCGCATCCGTCGGAGTTCCCCAGCATCTACACCATCGCGGTGCATGCTGCCGGGGGACGGGACGATAAGATCCTTGCCAACTACTTCTCGCCGGTGCTCAAACCGAACGTCAGGTACTGACTCATGCACTTGCCGGACAACTCCATATCCTCCTGGGCAGACCTTTGCCATCAGTTTGTCGGCGCCTTTACAGGCGGCCACAAACCTCATGGCCAAGAGAGTGACCTTCATCTGCTCGCCCAGAAGGAAGGAGAGCCCCTGCGCAAGTACATTCAGAGGTTCAGCCGTGTACAACACAACATCCCAGATGTCCACCCTGCCGCGGTCATCAGCGCGTTCCATCAGAACGTGCGTCACCGCAGGATGCGGGAGGAGATGGCGATGTGCAAGATCAGAGACGTCAGCGAGCTGTATGCCCTGGCCGACAAGTGTGCACGTGCTGAGGAAGGGAGGAAACTCCCTGGAGAGAATGCAGGAGCAGGAGAATCTGACAGCAAGGATGCTGCCCCGGCAAAGAAAAACTGGCGGCGGAACAGGAAGAAGAAAGGCAAAGATGTGCTGGTCGTTGAGCAGTCCGGCAATGAAGGTGGCGCCAAGAAAGCCAAAGTTGGTAGCTCCGGCAAGGAGATTGCCGCATGCACCAACTGCCAGGCTGTGGCAGTCGCTGACAAGCAGGACGACACCGACAAGCAATACTGCAAAATCCACCGCACCAAGGGCCATGACCTCCAGAGCTGCAAGAAGGTCGAACAGCTTGTCCAGCAGCAAAAAGCTGAGTATGAGCGACGCGACAAGGAGAGGGCCCAAGGTGGCGATGGAGAATCCGGCAAGAAGCGCGCCAGCCGGGGAGGACGCCGTGGCAAGGCCAAGCAGCGGCAAGGAGACAGACCTCCCCGCGGCCGCGACAAGGATGAAGACGACGACAACGACGAAGACATGGAGGATGTCGAGACCAGTGAGCAGGAGTTCCAGAAAGCCACAAAGGTCTTGTGCGTTGATGGCGGTGCTTCTCTGCATACTTCACACTGCCAACTCAAGCAGTGGGTGCGGGAAGTCAATGCGGCGGAGCCACCCGTCGAGTCATGCAAGCTTCTGAAATGGTCCAGCACGCCTATCATCTTTGATATTGAGGACCACCCTGATCGCACAACTGCGGTCGGGTGCTTGCCGATGTTGGTTTCACCAACTATCCGCAACCTCAAGGTCACTAAGATGCTAGTTGACGGCGGGGCCGGCCTTAACCTGATCTCCTCCGCTGTACTCCAGAAACTCCAGATCCCCGACAGCGAGCTCGAAGAGACCGGCACATTCCAAGGAATCAACCCGGGAAGGAGCAAGCCGAAGGGGAAGGTCACGTTGCCAGTAACATTTGGCAGCGAGCTGAACTTCAGGACTGAGAGGGTCACTTTTGACGTTGCCGATATTCCATTGCCTTACAATGGGATACTTGGCCGTCCAGCACTCGCCAAGTTCATGGCAGCCTCTCACTATGCATACAACATGCTGAAGATGCCAGGCCCGATAAGCGTCATCTCTGTCCCCGGCGACAAGAAGGATGCTCTTATCTGCGCCGACAAGATCTACCAGGAAGCGGCAGCCACAACAGATCGCAAGTCACTTGCTGCTGAAGCTCCCGGGGGGAAGAAGAAGACCAAGTCCAGCAAGAGTTCTGATGCCCACTTCGGCAAGCGCACCTCTTCAGAGTGCTGCGCTGCCATCGAGGACGCACCATCAAGCTCCACCGGCAAGTGTAAGAAGACAATGGCGGCTCCGCCAGAGACGAAGAAGGTGTCCGCCAAGGAGGACGGCACTGGTGGTACCTTCACCATCAGTGCCACTCTCGACCCTAAATAGGAAAGCGCGCTCATTGCTTTCCTACGGGCGAACGTCGATGTGTTTTGCGTGGCAACCGTCTGACATCCCCGGTGTTCCCAAGAAAGTAATTGAGCACCACCTTGCCGTTTGTCCTCATGCGCGGCCCGTCAAACAGAAGGTCAGGAAGCAAGCAGTGGAGCGCCAAGAATTCATTGCAGAAGAGATCAAGAAGTTGGAAGCAGCAGGCCTTGTCAGAGGAGTGCTCCATCCTACGTGGTTGGCCAATCCTGTAGTCGTGCGCAAGGCGAATGGGAAATGGAGACTTTGTATCGATTTTACCGATGTTAACAAAGCTTGTCCCAAAGACCCATTTCCTTTGCCGCGCATTGACCAGATTGTTGACTCCACAGCCGGATGTGATTTGCTTTCATTTCTTGACGCATATTCAAGATACCATCAGATCTTCATGGCAGAAGAGGATGAGGAGAAAACCACATTTATTACTCCATGGGGCACGTACTGTTTCATACGGATGCCTTTCGGATTAAAAAATGCTGGTTCAACATTTGCAAGAGTAGTCCATGTCGCTCTTGAGCCACAAATACACAAAAATGTGGAAGCCTATATGGATGACATAGTGGTCAAGAGTAAGGACAAGGCAACTCTGATCCAAGATTTAGACGAGACCTTTGCAAATCTGCGCAAGATCAGCCTCAAGCTCAACCCAGAGAAGTGTGTGTTTGGAGTCCCCTCCGACAAGCTTCTCGGGTTCTTCGTGTCTCAGCGGGGAATTGAAGCCAATCCCGACAAGATCAAGGCCATTGAGCAGATTGAAGCACCAAAGCGCGTCAAGGATGTACAAAGACTTGCCAGTTGCGTGGCTGCTCTCAGCAGGTTTATCTCTAGGTCTGCTGAGCGCGCCCTGCCGTTTTTCAAATTATTGAAAAAGGCAGGTCCAATGAAATGGACTCCGGAAGCGGAGGCTGCGCTGCAAGACTTGAAGAGATACCTGTCCTCCCCTCCAATACTTGTCGCACCTAAGCCACAAGAGAAGTTGCTGCTGTATATAGCGGCAACCAATCAAGTGGTTAGTGTTGCGTTAGTAGCAGAGAGGGAGGCGGATGACGAGCCAGCAACTACGGCAAGCGCATCCAGCGACAAGCAAGGGGCTTCCCCGGCAAGCTCTGGTCCCGACAAAGATGGATCTGCGCAGATGCGCGAGGAGATACAAAAGAAAATGGTGCAGCGCCCAGTTTACTTTGTCAGTTCCCTTTTGCAGGGGGCTAGGTCAAGGTACTCTGGCGTGCAGAAATTGCTTTTCGGCCTTCTCATGGCCTCGAGAAAGCTGCGCCATTACTTCCAAGCACATGAGATCACAGTTGTCACTCGCTTTCCGCTGAAGAGGATACTACAGAATCCAGAAGCAACAGGCAGGATTGTTGAGTGGGCACTGGAACTGTCAAGCTTTGGCCTCAAGTTTGAGAGTACTTCAACTATCTAGAGCAGAGCATTAGCAGAATTTATAGCAGAATGGACGCCAACACCAGATGAAGAAATTCTAGAAACGAGCATCCCCGTCGACGAAGCAAGCAAAGAGTGGCTGATGTACTTTGATGGTGCTTTTTCGCTGCAAGGCGCCAGCGCTGGCATGCTGCTTATCGCACCCACCGGAGAGTACCTCAAGTACATAGTCCAGATGCACTTTCCCAAGGAGAAAGCAACAAACAATACTGCAGAGTATGAAGGCTTGCTTGCCGGTCTCAGGATCGCGGCAGACCTTGGGATCAGGAAGCTCATTGTCAGGGGTGACTCACAGCTTGTCGTCCGCCAAGTGAACAAGAGTTATCAGAGTCCGTTGATGGAAGCCTACGTCGACGATGTGAGAAAGCTAGAAGAGCACTTTGACGGCCTACAGATGGAGCATGTTCCAAGAGCTCAGAACGCCGTTGCTGATGGCCTGTCAAAGTGCGCTGCACTTAAGTTACCTGTGGAACCAGGGATCTTTGTGCTCAAGCTGACTCAACCGTCCGTAACGCCATCAACTGGACAGAGCAAGAAGAGGAAGTTGATTTCTGGTGACTATTTTCCGGCAGAGCTTCCTGAAGCCGCCGCCAAGAAGGTCCCCAAGATCAACGCCAAGAGCGCTGAGGAGCAATCTGCTCCGGCAAACCCTAGGGTTTGTTCCGTCGAGCAGAAGCTCCCGACAAGTTTTGCTCCGGCAAACTTGCCGGGGAACGTCAAGCTCCAGCGGAGCCGCAGGTTTTCGCCGTGGAAGCGGATGTTCCCGCAGCAGCAAATTTTCCTTTAGTCCTTGTTGTCGAGCCACAAGCTCCAGCATGGGCACAGCAGATTGTCCGTTTCCTTCAGACAGGAGAACTTCCTGAAGAGCAAGAAGAAGCAGAAAGAGTAGCCCGGCAGTCAAGTATGTACCAGTTTGTCGACAAGACACTGTACAGAAGAAGACTCAACGGTGTGAAATTGAAGTGTATTCACCGGGAAGACGGACAAAAGCTGTTGGCAGAGACACATGGAGGCATATGTGGTCACCACATTGGCGCAAGAGCACTTGTCGGCAAAGCATTCCGGCAAGGTTTCTTTTGGCTGACAGTCCTCCAGGATGCAACTGCACAAGTAACCAAGTGTGAAGCGTGCCAGTTCCATTCCAAGCAGATACACCAACCAACTCAAGCTCTCCAGACGATCCCTTTATCCTGGCCATTTTTGGTCTGGGGGCTCGACATCCTCGACCCCTTTCCCCGAGCAGTCGGGGGCTTTGAGTACTTGTACGTCGCAATCGACAAGTTCACAAAGTGGCGGAAAGTGGAACCAGTGAGGAAGGTGACAGCACAGTCAGCAGTCAAGTTCTTCAGGTCGATTGTTTGCCGCTTCGGGATCCCTAACAGGATAATGACTGACAATGGTATGCAATTCACGAGCCGCACCTTCATGCAGTATGTCCAAGATCTTGGCGCCAAGGTCTGCTTCGCTTCTGTTGCTCACCCGAGAAGCAACGGTCAAGCGGAGAGGGCAAATGCTGAAGTGCTGCGCGGGCTCAAGACCAGGACTTTCGACAGGCTGCACAAGTGCGAAAGAAACTGGATCGAGGAGCTGCCAGTGGTTCTTTGGTCGATTAGGACGACGCCAAATCGAGCCACTGGACAGACACCTTTCTCTCTAGACTATGGAGCAGAGGCAGTTATCCCCACGGAACTCGTATACGGGTCACCTCGAGTGCTCGCTTATGATGAGCTCGAGCAAGAGCAGCTGCGACAAGATGACGCGCTGCTCCTTGAGGAAGACCGTCTTTAGGCTGCTGTGTGAGCTGCTCGCTACCAGCAAGCTTTGCGCCGCTACCATAGCCGCAAAGTTAACGCCAGAAGTCTCGAGGAAGGTGACCTTGTTCTTCGGCGCGTTCAGTCCGCCAAGAATTCCAACAAGTTGACGCCGAAGTGGGAAGGCCCTTACCGGGTGAAACGAGTCACTAGGCCTGGCGCTGTCCGCCTTGAGACCGAAAATGCCATTCCGGTGAGCAACTCCTGGAACATTGAGCATCTTCGTAAGTTTTACCCGTAAGGCGCGATTGCCGGAACCTGTTCTGGCAACCACCTTTTGTACAAGTCTTGTCGCTGTTGCATGTAATCCTTTGTACAAAGCTGGGCGCAGACCCCGTGCATAAGTAAAGCTCATGTGCTCCGCACATTTTGTCAATTTCATGCTCTCTATCTTTTGGCATATATGATCTGACACTTTGTGCAGCACCTACTCCAGGTAAGCAATAACGAGCCGTAAGGCTCCGTATCTTTATTTTCTCTTCTTTCTTTTTCCTCAAGGAAAGGAAGGTTCCCTCGCCCAGAAGTTTGCCGGGGAGGAAAGGAGAAGATAATGGTATGGGCCAGGCGTCGTTCAAGAAAATTCCGCCTTACCGGGAAGCAAACAACAGAAAAGCTAAGTTGCCAAAGTTTGAGCAATCAGATTTTTTAAATTTTAAGTTATCTCCCTTGAACGACCGCACTTTGTATGGAAAACCTGTGCGCGGAGGAACCAACTCGTAGCTAGTTGCGCCCTTATTTTGTTTCGAGTCCGCTCAACAACTTAAGTGAGCTGCAACTAGTTGCGACAAGGTTTCTTGCCGGTAGCGGCACCGCCAGCAGGCTGCTAACGTTCCGCACTCAGCGCTCGCGGCTCAGGTGCCTGCACCGGCAAGTTCCCTAAAAGCGTAGGGCGAAAACATACAAAGGGAGGAATCAAGTAAAGGGAATAACATTGCAACCATTACCCAGAATAAAGTTATATTACAAAGATAGCTTGCCGCAGCTCTAACAGACTGTTTTCATAACATGACAAACGGCGACAAAAAAAGAAGAAATGGGCGGCCTAATCTACGCGGTCGCCTTCGATCCTCTTGATCCCGCTCACCTTGTCCACAATGGGTGCGACAAGGGCCTTGAGCGCCTCCAGATCGGCATCCGGCGGCAAGGTCTTGAGGACGTTGGTGAAGTTGAGGCCCGGATTGCGGAAGGCCACCTTCACTAACACTTTCTGAAGAGCTCCCGCGCAGATCTTGCGCGACTCGTCGGCCAGCTGCTTTGGGATCCTCTCCCGGAGTCGCTGGAGGGCCGTCGCCACGCCCTTGAAGAACAAGACGAGCTTGGCGCTGGGTTGGAGGTTCTCGTTGGAGGGATACCCGAGATCCTCCATCCCCAGCTGCGCCAGCTCCCTATCAATGTCTGTGGCAGCATTCACAAGACTCTCTGTACAGTGCTCCACAGTTTCCCTGAAGGCATTTTGGGTGGCGGCAACACTCTCTAGCAGCGCCTTGTCGGCCTTGATCTCCTCCCTCAAGGCCGCCTCCTGCTTCTTGGCGCTGTCCAATGTCTTGGTCAAAGCGGTCAGCTTCAACTCAAGACCCGTGTTGGAGTCCTTGGCGGCGCTGAGCTCTTTGCTCTTCTCGACGAGAGCGGCCTCCAGCTGCGCCACCTTCGTCTCCAACTCCTTCTTGGCGGCCTCGGCGGCGGCGGCAGCATCCTCTGCTTGCTTGAGGGCTCCGCCGAGTTTTTCCTCGCGCGCGGCAAGCTCCTCCTCGTGAGCGTCAAGATTGACCTTCCGTTGCGCCAGCTCGCCCTCCTCCGCGGATAGCTTCACAGCGGCAAGTCGCTGTTGCTCTTCGACTTCAGCCTTCTCGAGGAGGAAGGCCTTCTGCGCTTCGGCGAGCTGCTCCCGCTCCTCCGCCAAGGATCGGAGGGCTTCCCGGTGGAAACCCCCGAGCTCCTCCGCGCGCTTCTCGATGTCTGCTCCCGCCTTCGTGACAAGCGCCTCGCGGGACTCCAGCTTGGCTTGCCGCGTGCGGTAGAGCGACACCAGCTTCCGCAGCAGCCGCTCCTCCTCAGGCTCGTTGCTGCTGCTTGGTGCGCCAACCACCGTCAACCCAGCGGAGGCGAGCACCTCCCCGTCGAAGGTCTCTCCCTCGACCGGCGCCCTGGAGCTTGACGCCTAGGGGAGGTTGATGAAGACGTCATCACCGGCCTTCAAGTAGACGCCCGGCTGGGGCTCCTCGGAGCTTGGCGCTGCGGCTTCGGCGGACGGGTCGGCGGTCGGCGTAGCGCCTGGCGCTCCTGCGGCCTCTGGGCCGTCAGTACGATCGCCAGACCCCTCGCCGGTTGCTGCGGCGGCAGCCTTGGCGGCCTCGGTGCCGGTGGGATCGCCAGCGCCGGCTGCTTCTTCGGCGGTGACCTCGGTCTCCATCTGCTCCACAGCAAATGGGTGTGACAGCCGGCAAGGGGAGAAGAGTCAAGCAAAATCCAGCAAAAACCCAGGAAGATCATGAGAAGAAGCACCCAAGGGAAGTTTTACAGCAAAAGGATTACCTGTGCCAGTTTCTGCAGTCAGGTTCTCCGCCATCGGAGGGCCGCTGGAGCTGTCCCTTGCCAGAGAACCCTCCCTTGCCGGAGACTTCTCCCTTACCGGAAAGCCCTCCCTCACTGGAGGACTCTCCCTTGGCTCCCGGTGGGGCTTCTCGGCTCCTACACAAATCAACAAGCAGATATCAGCAAAGACAAGTACCCATGTGCGCCTCGCAGCGGAAATTAAATCATACACTTACGCTGGGGGCTGCTCTGGAGAAAAGTCGCCGGGTCCGGCAAGGTTGTCTCGGGCGCGCCACCTGCTGTCATAGTGGGCTCGTCCTCGATGACGATCACCGGGACCTTAGCTCTCTTTGCCGCTCTCTGGGCCAGAGTCCTAAAGAGGAACAAGTTCAGAGTCAAGCAAATGAGATACAAGAAAAACAGCAAGAATTGAAGAACTACAAGTACAGCAAGAGAAGCTTACTCTTCTTCTTCTTCCTCGTCGGAGCTGAACGCGGAGAAGTCGAAGTCCGGCGCGCGCCCGGCGCGAGGAGGCGGAGGAGAAGCTTCACTTGGCCGCTTGGCGGGAGCAGTGGCGGTGGTCTGAGATGACCCCGCTCCAGTTGCTGGCGCGGCGTGAGCAGCGGCAGGAACTGAAGCGGTGGTCCGGCTAGATGCCGCTCCAGTTGCCGTCGCAGCATGAGGTGCTCCCGCGGCAATGGTGTTTGCCGCGGTGGAGCGTGTCACGCGGTGCGGCGACTGTTGACCCGCTTGCCGCTCCGCTACATCACCGGCCTTGCAGAGACGCCTTCTTGGTGGGGATGAAGGTTCTGCTTGCGGCGAGCTGCCCGAAGATGAGGAGGAAGAGGAGTTGATTTCCAGCGAGCCGCTCATGTCCTTGGCGGGCTCGCTCGGCTCGGCGTCACGCCCGGCAAGCTCCTTCTTGCCGGCGGGCTCCCCTCGCTCAGCACGGCTTGCCGCTTCTGCTGCATCTGCCTCCTCCACGGTGAATCCAAAATCGCCCGCGGCTGCGGCTGCCGCTGCCTCTTCCAGCCTAGTGGCAATGAGCGCCATCTCTGCACCAGTGGTGTCGCGGGTGAGGCTGTCCTTCTCGTCGGAGCGGATCGGCACTTCCACCAAGTCATCGAAGAACTGCTGCACGACGTCGTCCGCAGGCTCCTGCCAAGTTGGCACAATTCCATGCGAGTCGCACAGCAGCATCATTGCACGGATGCGGTCGAGCGAGGAATTGTTGCACAGCGGAATGACACCCCCCGGCAACCTGAACACCTCGGGATGTTGGGGGTCATACTTGAACAGCTCCTGCAGCATCGCGTTGAGCTCCAGGACAGTGAAATTGAAATTGAGGCCCGGCCTCAACCTCATGATATTTGCCGCATTCTTGAACTCCCAGGCAGGTCTTCCTCGTTCCTGCAGGGGGGTGATGTGGCGACGAAGAAAGTCTGCGCCAACAGCGCCTACAGTAAGCCCGGCAAGCCTGAGGCGTAGGATCCTAGTGACGGCAATCTTCAGCCTGTCGTCTTCCGGGGCCACGTCACTCCAATCGCTGCCGCGTGCTACTGGGGTTTGGCGCCGGGCGGTGAATGGCTGCGGGTTCTCCTCGTCAATCCAGCACCAATCTGCTCTCCACTCCTCCCACTTACCGCGGAACTCTCCCTCCAGATAAGTTTCCTTCTTGCCAGCCCTCGAGATCCAGGAGATTCCGCCGGATAAAGGATCTCCTCTCTCTACTCGGGGTATGAAGAAATGGCGGAAGAGGGCTACACTGGGGTGGACTCCGACAAAGTTTTCGCAGAGATGTGCGAAAACTGCCATGGTCAGAACGGCATTGGGGGTGAAGTCAAGGAGGTGGAATCCGTAGGTATTCATGATGTCGTAGAAGAATTCAGAGAAAGGCGGGCAGAGCCCGCAGTAGAAGAACAATGCGAAGAAAGGGTATCCGTTTGGGGCCTTCTTCCAAGCGGTGGTGGGGAGTACCTTCGTGCGCGGATGCGCGCGCGTCTCCGTCGACCAGAAGAGGTAGTAGTTCTCCCTCAGCTCCTTCGCGGCAAGCTTGGGGAGGAAGACAGCCCGCTCCTTCCGCAGCGCCGCAAGCCGCTGCGCCTCGGTCGACTTCACGACCTTCCCCTTGTCGGCTTTTGGAGCCATGGCGGAAGTGGTGGAGGAGGTCGACGGTGTTGGTGGTGCTGGTGGCGACGGGGGGCGGAGCGCTTCTCTCTCTCTCTCAGCTTTGGGAAGGCGAGGGAGCGGGGGAGATTTCTGAGATTGGAAGCAGCAACGGGCGAATGGGCGAACTTCCCCTGTTTCCCCTGCTTATAAAGGGGGGAGGGGGCGAACGTTCCGCATTTCCGAATAAAGAAACCACCCACATCTCTCCCACGACGCCGCATTCAACGCGTGCCGTTCGGGGAGGGCGCGGCGGATACGGAGAGAGATACGGCGTAACCTAGGCCGCGCGTGCCCGTGCCCTGTTTTGGGCCTGGCCCAACAGCGCTCGGCACCGTGTATGGCCCAGGCCCGGGGGCTCCTGTCGGTGTACTAGAGTAGGGGTACCCTAGTATCCCGAACTTGTGCACGGGCAGTCGCAGCATCCCGCGGCAAGGCTTGCCGGGTGACCGCCAAGGTCCTCCGTGGTTCCTTTGGAGCCATTCGAGAACAAAGTATCCAACCAAGACACCACAAGACCCCGGCAAGAGGAGCTTGCCGGGAAGGCCAACCAAGGCAAGGCGTTTAAGGAGACAAGACCCCGGCAAGAGGATCTTGCCGGGAAGGCCAACCAAGGCACCTCAAGGAACTTGCCGCGGCGCGCCTCGCGTCCCGGCAAGGCCCGGTGAGCGACAAGCTCCCGGACGCGACAAGACAACGACCGCGGCAAGGCGCTTGCCGCGGCAAGCCACCACTCTGTGCTCGCGCTCCAGCACATCCACCAACGTGTCGCTCTGGGACCCTTCCGGGCGTGCGTGGCGGGAGGCTGTGCAGCCAGCGGTGCGCAGTGGCAAGCGGCGCTGACAAGATTGCCATCGTGGCGAGCGGTGGCGTCCCTGACGGTCCCTTTTGCACTGTTTAGGCGACACAGACAGGCATTTAATGCCCTTGTCCCCTGCCGTCAGGGTTAGGTATGATACACTGTAGCAGGTAGCTGTACCTACCGCAGCACCTTTCCAGTTTTACCCTTTGCCTCCGTTGCCACCTGTCGGTGACCCCTTGAGCATATAAAAGGAGGCCCGTGCGCAACGTAGAGGGGGGGAGCTAGTTCAAAAAACACTCACGCTCGGTCTCGTTAGCCGCTGGTGTGTACTGTAGCACTCCGCGCTCCCGAGCAAGAACTCAATACAACCGCAAAGCAGGAGTAGGGTTTTACGCATCCGTGCGGCCCGAACCTGGGTAAACCGCTCATGTGCTTCGCCTCGATCCGCTCTTTGCACGACCTCGGCCCCCGCCAAACCGAAAGGGACTCGGCCCGCCGGTCCCATAGGTGTTCGTGGATTAGTCCCCCGACATAGTTTGATATTTTTTCTTCTAAAATATCAACTTGCAGCAAGCTTCTCATATAATGTTTTGTTCTGACGCAACAAAAATACTGTTATGCGGATTTGGTGCTTGGATGTATGAAATTTATAGCAAGTTTGTTGTGTGTGTGATGTTCTTTTGATTTGGTGCAAAGAACAACGATAGGAGGTTTAGTTGATTTGGTGCTAAAGTGTACAAAGGCCATTGATGGGAGGTTGCCGGGGACTAACCGAACACATATTGTTGCACAGGGATTAGCAGGGTTTGTTGGTTAGGGGATTGGGTGACGAGGTGGGGATCACCAAATCCCTGTGTGGGTCTAATCCCCTAGAGGTTTGGTACCAGTGGAACCGAACAAAGCCTAATGGATATCTCAAAGAAGAGTTGTATATGATGCAACCAGAAGGTTTTGTCGATCCTAAAGGTGCTAACAAAGTGTGCAAGCTCTAGCGATCCATTTATGGACTGGTGCAAACCTCTAGGAGTTGGAATATATGCTTTGATAGTGTGATCAAAGCATATAGTTTTATACAGACTTTTGGAGAAGCCTGTATTTACAAGAAAGTGAGTGGGAGCTCTGTAGCATTTCTGATATTATATGTGGATGACATATTGTGGATCGGAAATGATACTGAATTTTTGAATAGCATAAAATGACACTTGAATAAGAATTTTTCAATGAAAGACCTCGGTGAAGCTGCTTATATATTGGGCATCAAGATCTATAGAGATAGATCAATATGCTTAATTGGACTTTCACAAAGCACATACCTTGATAAAGTTTTGAAAAAGTTCAAAATGGATCAGTCAAAGAAAGGGTTCTTGCCTGTGTTACAATGTGTGAAGTTGAGTCAGACTCAATGCCCGACCACTGCAGAAGATAGAGAGAAAATGAAAGTCATTCCCTATGCCTCAGCCATAGGTTATATCATGTATGCAATGCTGTGTACCAGACCTGATGTGTGCCTTGCTCTTAGTTTAGCAGGGAGGTATCAAAGTAATCCAGGAGTGGATCACTGGACAGCGGTCAAGAACATCCTGAAATACCTGAAAAGGACTAAGGATATGTTTCTCGTTTATGGCGGTGACAAAGAGCTCGTCGTAAATGGTTATACGTCGATGCAAGCTTTGACACCGATCCGGATGACTCTAAGTCACAAACTGGATACGTATTTTTTTATTGAATGGTAGAGCTGTCAGTTGGTGCAGTTCTAAGCAGAGCGTCGTGGCGGGATCTACGTGTGAAGCGGAATACATAGCTTCTTCAGAAGCGGCAAATGAAGGAGTCTGGATGAAGGAGTTCATATTCGATCTAGGTGTAATACCTAGTGCATCGGGTCTAATGAAAATCTTTTGTGACAATACTGGTGCAATTACCTTGGCAAAGGAATCCAGATTTCACAAGAGAACCAAGCACATCAAGAGACGCTTCAATTCCATCCGCGATAAAGTCAAGGAGGAAGACATAGAGATTTGCAAGATACATACGGATCTGAATGTTGCAGACCCGTTGACTAAACCTCTCTCACGAGCAAAACATGATCAACACCAAGACTCCATGGGTGTTAGAATCATTACTATGTAATCTAGATTATTGACTCTAGTGCAAGTGGGAAACTGAAGGAAATATGCCTTAGAGGCAATAATAAAGTTGTTATTTATATTTCCTTATATCATAATAAATGTTTATTATTCATGCTAGAAATGTATTAACCGGAAACTTATAACATGTGTGAATACATAGACAAACATAGTGTCCCTAGTATGCCTCTATTTTGACTACGTTAATCAAAGATGGTTAAGTTTCCTAGCCATAGACATGTGTTGTCATTTGATGAACGGGATCACATCATTAGAGAATGATGTGATGGACAAGATCCATCCGTTAGCTTAGCACTATGATCGTTTAGTTTATTGCTATTGCTTTCTTCATAACTTATACATGTTCCTATGACTATGAGATTATGCAACTACCAAATACCAGAGGAACACTTAGTGTGCTATCAAACGTCACAACGTAATTGGGTGATTATTAAGATGCTCTACAGGTGTCTCCGATGGTGTTTGTTGAGTTGTCATAGATCGAGAATAGGATTTGTCACTCCGTGTTTCAGAGAGCTATCTCTGGGCCCTCTTGGTAATGCTCATCACTATAAAGCCTTGTAAGCAAAGTGACTAATGAGTTAGTTGCGGGATGATGCATTACGGAACGAGTAAAGAGACTTGCCGGTAACGATATTGAACTAGGTATGATGATATCGACGCTCGAATCTCAGGCAAGTAACATACCGATGACAAAGGGGACAACGTATGTTGTTATGCGGTTTGACTGGAAAAGATCTTTGTAGAATATGTAGGAACCAATATGAGCATCCAGGTTCCACTATTGGTTATTGACTGGAGATGTTTCTCGGTCATGTCTGCATAGTTTTCAAACCCGTAGGGTCCGCACGCATAACGTTTGATGACGATTTGTACTATGAGTTATGTGATTTGATGCACCGAAGGTTGTTCGGAGTCCCGGATGAGATCACGGACATGACGAGGAGTCTCGAAATGGTCGAGACATAAGTATTGATATATTGGACCATGTTATTCGGACACCGGAAGTGTTTCGGATAGTTTCGGATAAAACCGGAGTGCCGGAAGGGTTACCGGAACCCCCCGGGGAAGCAATGGGCCTTAGTGGGCCTTAGGGGAGAGAGAGGGCAGCAGCCAGGAGGTGGCGCGCCCCCCAAGGGGAGTCCGAATAGGACTAGGGGAGGGGGTGCGGCCCCTCTCTCCCTCTCCCTCTCCTTCCTTCTTCTCCTACTTGGACTAGGAAAGGGGGGAGCCGATTCCTACTTGGAGTAGGACTCCCCGCCTTGGGTGCACCCCCTAGGGCCGGCCAGCTACCTCCTCCCCTCCTTTATATCCGGGGGAGGGGGCACCCCATAGACACCAAGTTGATCTTTAGCCATGTGCGGTGCCCCCCTCCAGAGTTTTACACCTCGGTCATATTGTCGTAGTGCTTAGGCGAAGCCTTGCGTCGGTAACTTCATCATCACCATCACCACGCCGTCGTGCTGACGAAACTCCCCCTCGGTCTCAACTGGATCAAGAGTTTGAGGGACGTCACTGAGATTAAGGTGTGCAGATCGCGGAGGTGCCGTGCGTTCGGTACTTGATCGTTTGGATCGCGAAGACATTCGACTACATCAACCGCGTTACTAAACGCTTCCACTTTCGGTCTACGAGGGTACGTAGACACACTCTCCCCTCTCGTTGCTATGCATCTCCTAGATAGATCTTGCATGATCATAGGTAATTTTTTTGAAATACTACGTGATCTTGTGTGGCCCTTCTCTCTCGCCACTAAGGCCCATGAAGGCCCATTAGTTCCCCCGGGGGGTTCCGATAACCCTCCGGCACTCCGATAATTATCCGGTACCTCTCGGAACTCATCTGGTGTCCGAATAACATCGTCCAATATATCAATCTTTATGTCTCAACCATTTCGAGACTCCTCGTCATGTCCGTGATCTCATCCGTAACTCCGAACAAACTTCGGTCATAAAATCACATAACTCATAATACAAATCGTCATCGAACATTAAGCGTGCGGACCCTACGGGTTCGAGAACTATGTGGACATGGCCGAGAAACATCTCTGGTCAATAACCAATAGCGGAACCTAGATGCTCATATTGGCTCCTACATATTCTATGAAGATCTTTATCGGTCAAATAGCATAACAACATACGTTGTTCCCTTTGTCATCGGTATGTTACTTGCCCGAGATTCGATTGTCGGTATCATCATACCTAGTTCAATCTCGTTACCGGCAACTCTCTTTACTCGTTATGTAATGCATCATCCCGTGGCTAACTCATTAGACACATTGCTTGCAAGGCTCATAGTGATGTGCATTACTGAGAGGGCCCAGAGATACCTCTCCGATACACGGAGTGACAAATCCTAATCTTGATCTATGCCAACTCAACAAACACCATCGGAGACACCTGTAGAGCATCTTTATAATCACCCAGTTATGTTGTGACATTTGATAGCACACAAGGTGTTCCTCCGGTATTCGGCAGTTGTATAATATCATAGTCAGAGGAACATGTATAAGTCATGAAGAAAGCAATAGCAATAAAACTAAACGACCATTATGCTCAGCTAACGGATGAGTCTTGTCCATCACATCATTCTCTAATGATGTGATCCCGTTCATCAAATGACAACACATGTCTATGGCTAGGAAACTTAACCATCTTTGATTAACGAGCTAGTCAAAATAGAGGTACTATGGACACTCTGTTTGTCTATGTATTCACACATGTACTAAGTTTCGGGCTAATACAATTATAGCATGAATAATAAACATTTATCATGATATAAGGGAATATAAATAACAACTTTATTATTGCCTCTAGGGCATATTTCCTTCAGTAATAGCATATAAAACCTTTGACTAGTGAAAAATTTCAAATTCGGCGCTAGTTCGAATATAATATTACAATCCAACTAAGTTTAAAATAAAACACTTCAAACTTGAATTCAACATGCACATATGTTCTAGTTGTGCCCTTTAAGTGTCCATAAATGTCAAATCAACTCTTTATTAAACTGCTCATGAGTTGTTCGGTTTCGAATTTGTTGATGCATTTTCACAAACTCATCAAACGTGGTCAGGTTTTGATTTGGGAGTCAGATAGGATCACCTATGTTCCTAAATTCCAGACCTCCAGCAGCATCTTCACTCTCATCCTCTATGATCATGTTATGCATGATCACACAACATGTTATCACCTCCCACAAGATCTCTCGATCACATATTTTTGCAGGTACTCAAGCAACTACAAAACTGGTTTGGAGCACTCCAAATGCCCTCTCCACATCCTTTCTAACTCCTTGTCTTTGGGAAAAGTTTCCCTAGATATTAAAGGATATCTCCAAGGCTCGCCCTGAAATCGCTCGCAAACATCCGAACCAAGATGTGTGACGTCCACTGGCTCAAAATTTATGACCAAGATTTTACCGATCCAAAATTCATATTATTATAACTCTGTTCAAATTAATGCATGTCTTTGTAAACTTGCACTTGATGCATGTTTTCTTATATTGCTCATATGTATCACCTCATTATGAATTTAGCCTATGCCTACATATTTACCTAGAAAGAAAAGAACGAAAGTTGTACATATAATAAAGTGGATCGTTGATATTTCACCTACGCTCTTAAATGCATCTTTCGATTCAAGGTGTCTTCAACTTATTTGTGTTAATTGACAGGTCATATACTCAAGAAATGTTTATCATTAAATCTTGATACTCTTGTGCTTTAGAAATCAGTGTCGAGTTAGTTGCTTGATTCTTACACTCTAAAGACTCTACCAAGTTTTATATATTTTGAGGTATATTGTGGGTAATGGTACATATAAATAATAAAGAACATTAAGGGGTAACAAATAATTTGTGTACCAATGTGATACTTCTTATTTACTTGTCTAGGGTAAAACCTAATGCCTATAAAACAATCTTTTGCTGACATCCACAAACAAATAAAAAAGAGAATTTTTTTGACATAAGAAGTAAGCTCTCGTGCATTTAGTTAGGGGAGTGGATGTACGATCCAGTCACTTAAATTCTAGTCCTCACACATGTGAGTTTGAGTTATTATTATTTGTAAGTGCATCTAGTGCCACGCCTAGTTGGTTTTGGAGTATTGACGACAAACCTGGTTGAGGGACTAATGTGTTTGTGAGAATTGCAGGATAACACAGGTAGAAGTCCCTCATTGATTTGGTTTTCCTACCAGAGATGACCCCTAAAAATGTATGAAGACATTGAAGTCAAAGGTGGTATGTGAAGACATTCACATTGAAGACTATGACAAGAGAAGACATCGCGTGAAGACTATGGAGCGCGAAGACTTAGTTGTTTCGTCATTCTTTTTCTTCTTTGTTGAGTCATAGAAACCACCGTACTGTTAAGTGGGGTCCAAGAGAACCAGTCAGAATGACTGAACTGATGCTTAACCAAAATCCCATGTATTCGAGCGAAGACAATGAGAGCAAATCTTATCTAGAGCTGGATAAGTCAGCTTTGCTTGTAGCCCAAGTAAAGTTGCCGTGTGTGTTAGAAATCTGACCGTTGGAACACGTGTCAGTTCCCTAGTGACCCAGGGTCATTTCGGACAAATCAGGTTAGGTTGCCTAGTGGATATAAATAGCCCACCCCCTACGACCATAAACGGTTGGCTGCTCAGAGTTAGTATACGGCTTTTGTCGTTTGAGAGCAACCCACCTCGAAGCCTTTGAGAGAGAATTCCTTGCGAGGACAAAGCCCTAAACACCCAGAGCCAAAGAGTGTTAGGCATCACTAAAGTCTTCTTGTCTGTGTGATCTGAAGACTTATTACACTTGAGGACTATGAATCCTCCAGCCGGTTAGGCGTCGCGTTCTGAGCATCCAAGAGTCATTGTGGATCGCCGGTGAATGAAGTCTGTGAAGGTTTGGAAGTCTACCTCGAAGACTTACCAGAGTGATTGGGCGAGGACTGGGTGTCCTTAGCTCAAGGGGAGTAAGGTGAAGACACGGTCTTCTGAGTTGAATCTCAGCCTCCCTAACCAGATGTACATTAGTCACAGCAACTGGAACTGGTCCAACAAATCATTGTCTTCAACAAGCCACTGGTTCTATCCTTCCCATCTCTTTATTTATAGTTGGTCCTTGTGAAGTCATTACCTATTTGCATTATCTTTTGTCTTAACTGAGTGACTGCTTGTTCTGATTGGCTTCATACTATCTTCCTACCTGATCTATACTGCCTAGCTGCTATTAGTCGTTGTGCTTTCACTTCATAGAATACTTGACTATGGCTTGCTTAGTGTAGTCTACCTTCCGCTGCATGGTAATTGGTTTATTTCTATCGTTTGTCTTTGAAACTCCCATGTTTTGAAGACTTTCTAAAAAATCGCCTATTCACCCCCCCTCTAGTCGACCACTAGCACTTTCAATTGGTATCAGAGCAAGGTACTACCTTGTTCTGTGTGATTCGGTTTAACCACCTGGAGTTTCAGCTATGTCGACTGCATGGATAATCAAAGTCTCCGCTGGGTGCCCAGTCTTCGATGGAACTGAATATCCCTACTGGAAGAATAAGATGCGCATGCATCTTGAAGCCATTGATGTCGACCTATGGTATGTCATCAAGAATGGCGTCCCCAAGGCTGGTGAAGGTGTCACTGCTGCTGATGTCAAGTAGTTTGTTCAAGTGGACTCCACGGCTAAGAACATCATCTATGGTCATCTGACCAAAGGACAACATGGCTGTGTGAGTGCTCTGGAAACATCTAAGCTAGTCTACATCTGGCTCTCCAAGGTCAACGAAGGCGTCTCAACCCATAGAGATCAAAGAATCAGTGTCCTTCGCAACCTCTTCAACCGCTTCAAGAGAAACGACAATGAGAATGTTCATCTCACGTTTGATGGACTCACTGACATCACAAATGAGCTTCAAGCCCTCGGCGCTACTGATATCACCAAACATGAAGTCGTGAAGACACTCCTGAGATCACTTGACAGCTCGTTTGACACCCTAGCCCTGATGATTCAAGAACGTCCTGACTTCAAGACACTCGATCCGTCTGACATACTTGAAAGGCTCAACACACATGAGTTTCAGCTTTTTGAGAAAAGAGACATATACGGTCCCAACTATGGGCGAACTCGTGCCTTGAAGGCAAAATCTGTCTCCTCATCTGAAGAAGAATATGACAGCAGTTCTGATGATCCTGAAGATATTGGAAAGGAGCTTGCTATGCTTGTGAAGAAGTTCCAAAAATTCACCAAGAAGAAAGGCTTCAGAAAGTCTTCACGATCAAGCTCAAGGAATGATGAAGCTTCTGCTCATGACTACAAGAAGAGAACATGCCACAGGTGCAAGAAACCTGGCCACTACATCTCTGAATGTCCGCAGTGGGACAATGAGAACAACAACAAGAAGAAGAGCAAGGAGTATGATTCTGACGACAAGAAGAAGAAGAAATACTCAAAGTCTTCTTCCAAGTCTTCCTCAAAGTCTTCATCACACAAGAAGAGCTCATCTGGCAAGGCTCGTGCGTTTGTTGGCAAGGAAATGGATTCAGAGGAGGAGTCCGCTTATGAAGAGGCGGAGGTGGAGTCTGAGGAGGAGTCTGATTCTGGCGTTGCAAGTCTCTACAACATACGTTGCCAAGTCCATCTTCAACACTGAAGACAATGACTTCATCACCGACGCCGATGCAATTGACAAGGACTACTCCGCTCCCACCTACTGCTTCATGGCACGCGGTGCCAAGGTGAACACACGCACTACTCACTATCAAACATCCAATGAAGATGACTCTGATTGTCGTTCCAAACCCAGCTACAAAACACTTGCTAAAATTGCAACTGAAAAACAGAAAGCTATGGAACATATTCAAAAACTGTTAGAAAAAAGCGATGACCTATTAGACGCTGAAATGACTCGATCTCAGTCCTTAATTGAAGACATAAAAAATCTTCATGTTAAGTATGAGGAACTTGAAGGTCGTCATGAAACGCTCTCAACAACTCATGAAAAGCTTTCCTATGATTATCTTCAAAGGAAGCAATATCTTGAGAAATTGAGAGCGGCTCATGAAGATCTTCAAAAGGAAAACGAGTCACTTCGCGCCAAACAGATCAGTTCCGCTCAGGAAGGATTTGAACCACCTTGTCTTAAATGCATTGAGCATGACAACGCTACTTCTGTTGCTGGATGTTCTATTGCTGCTACTATTGCAATATCTTCAATTGTTGATGTGGTAACTAACCCCTCTGCTGAGGATACCACTGCTATTGCTGATGAAAATGCTAGGTTGAAGACATTGCTTGAAACAGGGATGTACAAAAGTCTCAAAGGGCATCAGACACTATGTGATGTCCTCAAAAGGCAGATCCTGAACCGAAACCCTAGGAAAGAGGGTCTTGGGTTCGAAAGGAAAATGAATGCTGATGGCTCTTACTGGAAACCTGAGCAGTACCCCAAAATCACATGGGTTGCTGCAAAGGAATCTTCAGTGGATCCATCCACCCTGTCTGGCTTCACTTGTGCTAATCCCATTGTTATTGATGAATCCTTTGATGCAAACTATAAACTGTTTAAGAATCAGAATGGTGAAGTGTTTGCCAGGTATATTTGTACTAACTGCAAGAATCGGCCACCTATTAAGAAAGTCTGGGTGCTGAAAAAGTGGTTGGAGAATCTTCCTGTGAATGTCGTCATGACACCACAAGTGAAGAAGACAAACCCCAGACCACAGGCTTCATATGGTCCAAAGGCTTCATACAGACAAAGGACTCACCTGAGTCGCACTAACGCAAATGTTTTGCAGGGAAACCATACTCAGGCCTATGAATATGAGCGCGTTTCATCAAACCGCCATGTTCATAAGACCAAGAACTACTCTGCTTATTCTTATGAGTAGTATTGTCCACCTGCAAGACTATTTGCTAGGGCTCCAAAGCCAAAGTTCTCAGATGCTGCACTTAGACTCATTGCTTCGAAGCCACCCTTGAAGATGTGGGTGGCTAAGAAAGCTTAACTCTCTTTTGCAGGGAAGGTCTCCAGCCGAAAATCAAATTCGCCTGAAGCTATTGCTGGGGACCTTAAACATCTTGTAGGGCGCAAGATCAAATGCCCAAATGGTCTTATTATGTATTTTGTTTCTGAGTCGCTTGCTACTTGCCCTATAAGTCCTAACCTCGATCTAAGCTTTCATAATCCACTTGCTCGTCAAATGTTTATGCTTCACAATTCTCTTCATGAAGCCTATCCCCCTAACTACACTGTAGGGTATGACACCAGCTGCTTCAGAATGGATTATTGACAGTGGGTGTACTAATCACATGACTGGAAAGCGAAGTCTTCTCATGGACTCAACTTTACGTCCATCTGACAAGATTCACATCACATTTGCTGATACTGGTAAAAGCAAGGTATTGGGTCTAGGTAGAGTTGCAATCTCAAGGGATCAACACATGGATAAAGTGATGCTTGTTGAATCTCTTGGTTTCAACTTAATGTCTGTCTCAATGCTTTGTGATTTAAATATGATTGTGATGTTTGGAAAATATCGTTGCCTTGTTCTAATGGAATCTGACAAGTCTCTAGTCTTTGAAGGGTATCGGAAAGATGATTTGTACGTGGTAGATTTCTCAGCAGGAACACAGCTTGACATATGTCTTCTATCAAAAGCTTCAGAATGCTGGCTTTGGCATCGGAGGCTAGGGCATGCTGGCATGAGGAACTTGCACACTCTTGCAAAGAAGAAGCATGTCGTAGGCATCGAGGGCGTCAAGTTCAAGAAGGATCACTTATGCGGTGCCTGTGAAGCAGGAAAGATGACGAGGGCCAAGCATCCCTCGAAGACAATCATGACAATGACTCAACCCTTCGAACTGCTCCACATGGACCTCTTCGGTCCCACTCACTACTCAACTCTTACTACTACTGCTTGTATCTATGGCTTTGTCATTGTTGATGATTATTCAAGATATACTTGGGTGCATATAATCCTCTACAAGACTGAAGTGCAGGATGTCTTCAGACGCCTCGCCAATCGAGCCATGAACAACTATGGCGTCAAGATCAAGCACATCAGAAGTGACAATGGCACTAAATTCAAGAACACTGGCCTCGCACTTATCTTGATACTTTGGGCATCACTCATGAATTCTCAGCTCCGTACACGCCGCAGCAGAATGGCGTCGTGGAATGCAAGAACATAACACTTATTGAGATGGCCCGGATGATGCTTGATGAATACAAGACTCCAAGAAAGTTCTGGCCTGAAGCCATTGATACTGCATGCCATGTCATCAACGGTGTTTATCTTCACAAGCTTCTGAACAAAACATCCTATGAGCTCCTCACTGGTAAGAAGCCAAATGTCAGTTACTTCAGAGTATTTGGTGCCAGGTGCTGGATCAAGGATCCACATCACACTTCAAAATTTGCACCGAAAGCACATGAAGGTTTTATTATTGGATACGGAAAGGACTCACACTCCTACAGAGTCTTCAACCTCTTTCACTATAAAGTGGTTGAAACTGTGGATGTGCGGTTCGATGAGACTAACGGCTCGCAAAGAGAGCACCTGCCAAATGTGCTAGATGAAGTTCCATCCAGTGAAACCATCAAGCTCATGGGAACTGGAGAAATCATACCGTCTGAAGCTCAGCCTGAAGAGGAACTCATCATCTCTACACCTGATCAACCTGAAGACAATGCTCAGCCTGAAGACAATCCTTCTAAAGGTGACAATGATCAGCAAGAGCAAAATCTTTGTCCTGTTCATCCTTGTGTTGCAAATGAAGTACAGATTGAGAGAATAATTGATAGCATCAATGCACCAGGTCCACTCACTCGTTCAAGGGCAACACAACTAGCAAATTTTTGTGGACACTTCACATTGTCTCAATATCTGAACCCAAGAAAGTTGATGAAGCCTTCATGGAACCTGAATGGATTCAAGCTATGCAAGAAGAGCTTCAGCAGTTTGAGTTGAATAATGTATGGGAACTGGTCAAGCGTCCTGATCCTCGTAAGCACAATATCATAGGCACTAAATGGATATATCGCAACAAGCAAGATGAGCATGGTCAAGTTGTCAGAAACAAATCTCGTCTCGTTGCTCAAGGATACACTCAAGTTGAAGGAATTGACTTCGATGAAACATTTGCTCCTGTGGCTAGGCTTGAAGCTATACGCATACTGCTGGCCTATGCAAATCATCATAACATTCTTCTGTATGAAATGGATGTGAAGAACGCCTTTCTCAATGGCAAGATTGAAGAAGAAGTGTATGTTGCACAACCACCTGGCTTTGAAGATCCAAAACATCCTAACATGGTTTACAAGCTCAACAAGGCACTGTATGGCCTTAAACAAGCCCCTCGAGCTTGGTATGACACACTTAAAGACTTCCTGAAGAGCAAAGGCTTCAAGCCTGGTTCACTGGATCCCACTCTCTTCACGAAGACATATGATGGTGAACTGTTTGTGTGCCAAATATATGTGGATGACAATATCTTCGGCTGCACTAACCAGAAATACAGTGACGAGTTTGGATATATGATGCAAGAGCAATATCAGATGTCCATGATGGGTGAGCTGAAGTTCTTCCTTGGTCTTCAAATACGACAGAAACGCAACGACATCTTCATATCTCAAGAGAAATACCTCAAAGATTGCCTCAAGAAGTTTGGAATGCAAGACTGCAAAGGCTACACGACGCCAATGCTAGCTAAACACCATCTGGGTCCGGACGACAATGGTAAAGAGTTTGATCAAAAGGTATATCGCTCCATGATTGGTTCTTTGCTTTATTTATGTGCATCTAGGCCAGATATCATGCTTAGTGTTTGCATGTGTGCCCGATTCCAAGCGGCACCAAAGGAATCGCATCACTTAGCTGTGAAGCGAATTCTTCGATATTTGGCTCACACCCCAACACTAGGGTTATGGTATCCAAAGGGCTCAGAGTTTGATCTAGTTGGATTCTTGGATGCTGATTATGCTGGTGACAAAGTGGATCGCAAGTCTACATCAGACACATGTCACTTTCTGGGACGATCACTTGTATGTTGGTCTTCAAAGAAGCAGAACTGTGTATCTCTCTCCACTACTGAATCTGAGTACATTGCTGCTGGATCTTGCTGCACTCAGCTTCTATGGATGAAGCAAACACTCAAAGACTATGGCATTCATCTGAAGCAAGTGCCGCTCTACTACGACAACGAAAGCGCCATCAAGATTGCTAACAACCCGGTTCAGCACTCGAAGACAAAGCACATTGAAATTCGTCATCACTTTCTCAGAGATCATGTGATGAAGGAAGATATTGATATCATACACGTCAACACTGAAGAGCAACTGGCATATATCTTCACAAAGCCCTTGGATGAGAAAAGGTTTTGCAAGTTACGGTGTGAGCTAAATATCTTGGAATCCTCAAATGCTTGTGATCAGGCACACATCCTAACACTTGTGCATGTTGATGACTTAGATGTGCAACACACAAAGTAACGTATGTCTTCAATCAATGAAGACTTGCATTCTGAGTGTGAATACATTAACGTGGAATTTGACTTCGGAGCGCCACGATAATTGTGCGCCATGTCTGGGTCTAATACTTCCTATACGGTGGGTAACGCCACCACCAAATTCTTTCCTAAGAAGTGTTTCTCACATGGCGTTACATTTGCAAAGTCTTCACTTTCTGTTTGTCTTCAATGTTAACATGGCTTCATGTTTATCTTCAATATACTGATTTGGTTTATGTCCTCTACAACATTCACTTATAGCTATGTCTTCTTGCTGAGTCTTTTGAACTAAGTGAATGTGATCGGACCCTAACCCCTCTATGCTTCTTTCTTAAGTCTATCTATCCAAATCATATGCATTCTATTGACACTGTCAAAATGTCTTCTCTGCGTCCTTGTCAGCAGAAGAAACAGAGACAAACATTAACCCGTTTTCAATGCTAAATCCTTCCACCTAAAAATCGGAGAAGTGGGAACGACCACCCGACAATCCAGGCATGCGTGGGAACGTGGAACAACCTCCAATGTGTTGCATTATAGCCACGTGTCCTTCAGATGTGAACCGCCAGGGGCAGCTATGTAATAACACTGTGCCGTCCCTGTCCCTATAAATACACGCCTCACCCCAGTCATTATCTCTTCTTCCACTCTCGCACAAACCCTAGCGCTATCGCTAGCCCTCGACGACGCCGGCGATGAAGCGCTTAGCTGCCGTGACCTCACCGACGCTGTCCTCACGCCGGCCGCGGACATCGTCTTCTCCGCCGTCGCCGTAGGTGTCCTCCATCGCCAAGTTAGGGCACGGACGATAGAACTGCTCGGCCTCCTCTCCCACTCCGTCTAGCAGTTCCTCATGTGGTAAATAAAACCTCCTTTTTACAGTCCTTTTGATCCGATAGATTCATCCTTTTCAACCACAAGTAGTTTCTGTTCACACAAGTTGGATCTATCTCATACTGCATCTCATAACATGCCTAGTATATTCACTTATGCTTCACAAAGTAGTTAGATTCCTCACTTGTACTTATTCGTGGATTCGTACAAATCTAGAACCAACTCTCTACCTATGAGTGAATGTCTTCGCACTATGAGGTTAATGTCTTCTAAACTGATTTATCTTCAAAAATCTTCTGAGAATGCATATGACCTCTTCCCCTTCCCTCGCACCTTTAATGCTGTCACAGGTACATGTCTGTGGGAGAATCCCTTGGTTCTCATAGTCTGCATTCATTTGCAGAGTTCTTACAGCATCATATAAATTCTCCTAAAGCTAGTTCTTATCTGACCAGTAGATGGAAGACTTTGACAGTTTTGAAGCCTTTCAGTCTAAACTTCATGGCAACAGAGAAATCTGCAAGGAAGGGTGGCAGACAGCGTCGTGGGAACACCTCAAGAGATTTGCCTCTGACCTCTATGAGCTGTACAAGACAGATCCAGAGGAGGACTACAATCAGCGGAAAACCCGAATCCAATGGATTCAAAGATATTGGGCAGAACAATGGTTCAAGTACAGGTTCGTGACCCAGGAGTATGCTGAGAAAAATGCCATCAAGCGACCGTGGGAAGACATCTTGTACAGAAATCTTCAACCCAGATCCAGAGCTGAAGCCATTGAACAAGGCTTCTATCCTTGCATGGTCCGTGGACCATAGCCTGCCGATGCAGACCCTTCTTCATTACTATGGTGCCGTGACGACAATCTGTTCAAGCGCAACTTCTAGTTTGCCAAGAACTCGGCCAAAGAAAACAAGAAGTCATGGGGACTAGACTTCAATCCAGGCCCCTCTGCTCCTCGTGCCGATGGCACACGCGAAGCTGAACCCAATCTGGTTGGGCCCTTCTATAACTTAGAAGGTCTCATTACTCACATACAGGTTCAAGGGGCAGTCGTGGATCAACCTGCAAACGACGCTGATTCTGACGAAGCGCCTGCACCACCGAAGCCAAAGAAGTTGAAGAAACCTAAAGCTTCGAAGCCTGCCCCTGCACCAAAGGTTTCACGGGCGAAGCCACTGGCCACTGCACCTCCTGAACACAGTGTGCAGTCTGAAGATCTGTCACGCATCTCCAAGCCCTCCAAAGTGAAGATGCCCATGCAACCCACCAGCCAAGCACTGACCCCTGCTGCTGTTCTGCGCAACGAGAATGACGCCATTGATCTGTCCAGCGACGACGACCTTGGCGATGACGCTCTTGACCAGTTGATCAAGAGCAAGCAAGAGGCAGAAATCTTCAACGACCTTCCTCTCTTTGATGTTGAAATCATAAACAAGTTCATTGGTGAGTGGTTTGACAGTCCAAATGTTAGCTTTGATGATCTTCAGCTTCCCATTGGCCTGAGCATCGCCTTCCATGGAGCCATTGCTGCTGAGCTGGCTCTAGCTCAGAAAATTGTTGCGCTGAAGCATAAGATAGATTATGAAAAGGCCTAGTTCAAGAAGCATATGGCCAAGCTCAATGTTGAAGACATTCAGAACTTCCAGGTCATGATGCATGAGCTCAAGGAAGCATTCCAAACGAAACGTGAAGAAGCCAAAGGTTCTCGTGAGCGCATGAAGGATCTTGCTGCTAAATGTGTTCAGGGATACAATGAAGCTGAAAAGCGCAAGGCTTTGGGGCGACCAGGCATCGACCCCCGAATGGCGGCCAAGAAGAAGAAGAAGCCAGCTGTGGTAGAACCCGAAGCACCAAGGTAGGAAGTACATCCAATTGTCTTCCCAGCCAGTATGACAGGCTCGAAGCCTAAGGTCCCCACAGTGGCTTCAGAACTGAAGAAAACAAGGGCATCTGAAGCTGAAGCCAGAAAGCGCAAAACCAAGGCCACCACTGATGATGCTCCTCCAACCAAGAAACGCAAAACCAAGAAGAGAGACCGGGCTGCTCCCACAGAGCCCCTTGAGGTCGAGCCAATCTCAATGGCTCGTCCTGCGTCTGAACATCAAGAACGCCAAGTGGTAGTTCATGAGCCTGCTTCCACAGAGGCTCATGAAGCTGAAGACAATCCAGCTGTTGACCCCACCGCAGCTGAAGACATTGGTCCTCACGACAATGTTAAAGATGATGAAGTCCTTCCTCAGATCGAGCACCAGTTGGTATCATCGCCTGTGCTCACGCACAGCGAACTCATCAGCATTGGTCGTCCTCTGACGCCAACTGCTCAGGATGCATCGTGGGCTGATCACCCACAACGACAAGACACCCCAAGTTCTCCCCAACCACAAGTCACCTCACCCGTGCAAGATGACGATGAATTTGAGGCCCAGCAAACTCCATCTCCCCAACCGTCGCCAGCATTACGCAAGCTTAGCAAAGGACCGAGGTCCCAAGTCACTCCCACTGTGCATGTGTCAGAGTCTGAAGCCAAAACCGCTGAAGATATTCCGGCTGCATCAGCGGATGAAAGAGAAGAACCAAGAGTTGAAGTAGAAAGAGTTGCTACACCTCATCCCACCAAGATGTTGTTCTCGAGGAGAACGTGTCCGACCCTCCAGCTTCCGAAGTGGAGGTTAACAATCCTGAGGCGGCCACCAACATCAACACTGAAGCCAATGACATTGTCATGGCTGAATCTAATGTGGCACCTGAAGCTACTGCGATGCCAGAAGTGCATGCACCTGAAGCCACTGCAGCGCCCGAAGCCAATACTGAAGCACCTGAAGCCAATGTGGCCCCTGAAGCCCAGATCAACGACAATGTCAATGCTCCTGTACCCCCTCCAAGACCTCATACAATTGAGCTGGCATTTGATCGTGGTCAGCCTGCTATGGTCCGATGGCCCATTCTGGTTCCTCCACCTGCTGCGGGTCCACAATTTAACTATCATGTCGAGCACAGACCTCCCGTTCAGAAGCGCAAGCCAAGACTTCCACGATTCCTAGGCACTACAACTTCACCTGGGGTCTTCAATGTGAATGGCTTCGTGGCACACAACACCTTCTTCAACAGCACCAAGAACCCTTACACCAAACGTCACATTTCATCAGATCGGTTCTGGAGCTGTCAGCAGCACAACTACTATTGCTGCGTCTTATACAATCAAGGGCGCATATTTCCACATATGCGTCTCGACATTGAAGCTATAGCTGGCCTGCCCTGCCTTGAAGAAGCATTGGATTGCTTCAGAGATGCTGGACTCCTGCAGTTTGTCACAGATAAGGAACACTAGAATGAAGAGCTTCTGCTACAGTTCTATGCAACTCTTCACATTCGAGGCTACAACAGAGATCCAAAGACTTGGGTCCTTGAGTGGATGACAGTCAATGTCCATCATGAAGCCAAAGCTCTTGATATCATTGAGCTCACATGCCTGCCCACTCCTGGTGAATACTATGAACCAGGTTGTCAACAACACCAGAATGCTTTGGAGAGCATCTCTGAGAAGCCAGAACCCAACATGAGCCAAATGTTGAGCATGATGAAGCCTTTGCCTCACGACGCTGACTACCCATCTAAATTATTTGTTGAAGACCTAGAGTATCCGCCTCGCACCATTTATCATATCATCAGAAAAACTCTATGGCCCGTCCAAGGACATTCATCTGCAGTGAAGCTTGAAGGAGCAATGAAGACTTTGGTCTTCTATATCTTCAATGGCATCAGCTTCAATGCTCAAGACTTCTTCATCAGGCAGTTGGCTGCATCAGGCTCCAACATTTTTGGTCTGAAGTTCTATGCTCCATGGGTAATGCGCCTTATCAAGCGTCATTCTACAATCAACTATCAGCCGTCTGCGCGCAATCATCTTGTCTTCTTGCTAGAGGTTGATCTGTCTGTTGAAGCTATTTACCCAGAGCCTGCTAAGGATCCCATTTATCTTCATAATGCTGATCACCAAAGCTTCACCCAGCCCATTGAAGGAGTTCAGGCAGTCTCGCATGTTTATCCCTTGGCTAGCAACACACGTGCCCCTTGTACTCAAACTGACGCCACTGGAAGCACCATTGCGCAAAGACCTCGAAGGCGCTCTCGTGTTCTCAATGACCGAGAGCTTCTCGTCACGCTACACCAGAAACATGACAAGCATCACAACTGGCTCAAGTGTCATATGCAAAGCCTCTTGGTGGATGTCAACCGCATTCGCAATCTTGCCACCAAGAATGCCTTTGTCACTCATGAAACCTGTCGGAGGTCGTGGAAGAGTTTGACATTGCTTAGTGCTGAAGCTGATCTACAAGACGATGTCTTCACCGAAAGATTCAAATTTGACTCAACTCCTCCCAGGAATGCTCACTTGCGTCGGACTCCCTCACTTGAAGACTCTGACTATTCGTCCTCAGCTGCGATAGTGAATGCCAGAGTCATTGATGACCAAGATGATGCAACTTCACCTCCTCCAACTTCAGCGCGTGTCGACACTGCACCAAGTTCTTCTGCACCATCGGACCTCAATGACGACCCTGCTTCCTCGCCTGCACCTCATGGGAACGAGTAGGCGCTCTATGTCTTCAAACCTTTTTGGTCCTTACTAACAAAAGGGGGAGAAGCATATGAGTTGATAGTCTTCAAGCGGGTCCATATGGGTGGTTGCTTTACCTTTTGCTACTTTTGCCAAGTGCTTACAACTCTTGCTTTTCGATACATTTGGTTCTTTGAGTTGTAACACTTAAACTCGATGGTCGTCTGCTACTTATTTTCTATTCTGTGATGCGATGATAAATTCCGCATGTGCGATGATAACTTCCGCACTTAGGTCATTTCACAGACGTCCATTTTTCATTATGCATGTCATTATCTTCGTTACATCAAATCATGCATGATGAATTGTCATCATAAGTTGAAGAGGATCTCCACAAGTACAACCTGCCATGTGCATTTGCATTCCAAGAGCAAATTACTTATATGCACATCTTCAGGGGGAGCCTTTGCCACTTATGAAGACAATACCCTATCCTTTACAATTTCACATATTTTATTCCCTGTTGAAAACTTCAACCAGTTTGTCATCAATCACCAAAAAGGGGGAGATTGTAAGTGCATCTAGTGCCACCCCTAGTTGGTTTTGGAGTATTGACGACAAACCTGGTTGAGGGACTAATGTGTTTGTGAGAATTGCAGGATAACACAGGTAGAAGTCCCTCATTGATTCGGTTTTCCTACCAGAGATGACCCCTAAAAATGTATGAAGACATTGAAGTCAAAGGTGGTATGTGAAGACATTCACATTGAAGACTATGACAAGAGAAGACATCGCATGAAGACTATGGAGCGCGAATACTTAGTTGTTTCGTCGTTCTTTTTCTTCTTTGTTGAGTAATAGGAACCACCGTACTGTTAAGTGGGGTCCAAGAGAACCAGTCAGAATGACTGAAGTGATGCTTAACCAAAATCCTATGTCTTCGAGCGAAGACAATGAGAGCAAATCTTATCCAGAGCTGGATAAGTCAGCTTTGCTTGTAGCCCAAGTAAAGTTGCCGTGTGCGTTTGAAATCTTACCGTTGGAACATGTGTCAGTTCCTTAGTGACCCAGGGTCATTTCGGACAAATCAGGTTGGGTTGCCTAGTGGATATAAATAGCCCACCCCATACAACCATAAACGGTTGGCTGCTCAGAGTTAGTATACGGCTTTTGTCGTTTGAGAGCAACCCACCTCGAAGCCTTTGAGAGAGAATTCCTTGCGAGGACAAAGCCCTAAACACCCAGAGCCAAAGAGTGTTAGGCATCACTGAAGTCTTCTTGTCTGTGTGATCTAAAGACTTAGTACACTTGAGGACTGTGAATCCTACAGCCGGTTAGGCGTCGTGTTCTAAGCATCCAAGAGTCAATATGGATCACCGGTGAACGAAGTCTGTGAAGGTTTGGAAGTCTACCTCGAAGACTTACCAGAGTGATTGGGCGAGGATTTAGTGTCCTTAGCTCAAGGGGAATAAGGTGAAGACACGGTCTTCTGAGTTGAATCTCAGCCTCCCTAACCAGACGTACAGTTGTTACGGCAACTGGAACTGGTCCAACAAATCATTGTCTTCAACAAGCCACTGGTTCTATCCTTCCCATCTCTTTATTTACAGTTGGTCCTTGTGAAGTCATTGCATGTTTGCATTATCTTTTGTCTTCACTGAGTGACTGCTTGTTCTAATTGACTTCATACTATCTTCCTACCTGATCTACACTGCCTAGCTGCTATTAGTCGTTGTGCTTTCACTTCATAGAATACTTGACTATGGCTTGCTTAGTGTAGTCTACCTTTCGCTGCATGGTAATAGGTTTATTTCTATCGTTAGTCTTCGAAACTTCCATGTTTTGAAGACTTTCTCAAAATTTGCCTATTCACCCCCCCTCTAGTCGATCACTAGCACTTTCATTATTTAAAAAGACACTCTAGGGGTTTCACTTACCTTTTTCTTAAAAAAATGGTTTTGCCAAAAGTATAACTAAGTTATCACATAAAATATATTAATAATGATGAAAATATGTATTTAATATACATAAACTTTGTTGCACTGTTAAATTTTCTTGTTACACCTAGAAAAATATTACTTGAATATATATAAAGATGTATGGATATAAATATGAAATACATTAGCAACAAGATTGGGCATGAGGAAGTAAAAAAATAGTACAAATATCCATTTTTGGAAATGAAGGTTATTGAGGAAGTCTTTAGGTTTTGTTTCGCATGAGGAGTTTTCAAACCCCCAAGGGCTTGGGATATGGAGGGGATTTTGTGAATCCTTATCCTTCACATAATCCTCTCAAATCCCCACCAATCCCCTCACACACCATCCGCTGACCATGAAAATAGGATCTTCACAACACACCGGAAGAGCCATAACACATTACAGATGCAAACTTGTAATTACCCTCGGCCATGTGGCCTGCACAAAGTACCCAAGTTACCAACTAAGTAATGTACTATCTAGCAAAAATGTAAATTCATTAAACCTACCATCATAAAGGCCACCTAGCAAATCAAATGGAGGAGACAGTTTGATCTGGAATTGCTTATTTCTGTCCACGGCTATAGATAACACAAGTAAATGCTAAAACATGGATTATACAAAAACAACATTGAGTACAAAAGAAACATGGTGGAAGTTACAAGTTACAAAGATGAAATGGAGCAAATTAGAACTTACAGTGATCATACTGTGCCAAAGATGTGAGTCGGCCTCTATCATGTGTGGGTGAAAGTTCCAACTAGCACCACTTTGTTTTTGGGCATCCTTGAGAAGCCAATGTGACTCTTCATCTCTTTATTCTTTCTTGAATTTAAAGCTTTGTGAAATTTGTATGGCCATATCCTTAATGGAATACTGCTGCCATTCTAGTTCAAGATTCACTCGACCGTCCATTTTGACCTCTTTGGCAAGAATTGTTGTGTTCATGGAGTAACTTTACCAAATATTTTTAAAGAGTTGGGTTCCACTTGGTTCTTGGCTTTTTAGCTACACAAGCACAAATTTACGTTGCTCAAAAGAAAGTTTACACTATATAGTGATAAACTACCATGAGCTAACTACTATTTAAAATGAGCAATATTAATGCACCAAGTTTTATCATGGATGAAGTTACATGTTGATATGAAGCATTAAAATACTTATTGGAGGAGGCTTTTTCTATCTTCGGTGATGGCTTCTTTGTACCAAGTCAAGATTTTCTAGCACTAGTTTTCATCAAATTGTATTTACCCTTTTGTATACACAACTGAATTGCAACAAAGATTAAATTATTACATGATAAAGACATTAAAAGTTAATTATTACATGATAAAGATACACATCACAATGGTGGCTATTCATATTGATATGCATTCGACATTTGCATTGCAATTTCATCCCTCAAAGTGTTCCCTAAGCCGTCGTTCCCATAGTTATTTTCATCACCATTTGGGAGATCAACAAAATCATTTTCTACTATGTTATTGGGTTGGTCGTTAATACGTCCTAAATGTATTTATAATTTTCATTGTTTCATGCTATTATTATACCACTTCTGTATAGCTTTGGCATCAATATTTATTATATTTCTGGACTAACATATTAATCCAATGCCCAATGTTAGTTGTTGTTTTCTGCTTGTTTTTTACTTCCAGAAAAATAACAATAATTATTTTTGTACCAGAAGAGACCTAGGACCAGGAGGCCACCAGTTGGCCATGCCGGCAAACCACAAGGGCCACCCCCATGGCCGGGTGAGGTGGTCGCATGGTATCCTTGGATCTCTTTTCCACCGCCTCTTGGTCTCCGCGACTCTATATATATATATACTAAAAACAAATGTTATTTAACCATAATTATTCCAATGCCTTAGTTCCTGATTCGAGGCATTCTTCGTTTTGGCCCTTTTCCGTCACCCTAGCGGAAGGGGGGATTAATCTTCATCGACCTCTTCATCATCCATTGCTACTTCCATGATGATCTAAGAGTAGTTCACCCTTTGTGATGAGGGTTTGTACGAGTAACTATGTGATCTCTCTCTCTCTCCTGATTATGTTTCTTCCGATGATGATTGTTATTATGGACTTTGTTAATGGAGTTGAATTATGCGATATATCCCTTGATGTTATCTTTTTGGTGAATTGGATTTTTCTCTTGGTATAATTTTATTTATGCTAAATTGAATCTTTTGGGAATCGATGAGACTACATGATGCATGCCTAGTATAAATTTCAGAGAACCATAGAGACATTGGGGTAACTTTACGACTAATGGTTAGAATGATAAAGATCATATGGTGTTGTCATAGTATAATTTCTGAGGCATCCTGAGGTGATATTGGCGTAGCTCAAAAGATTAAGGGAAAGATGATTATGAGGTGGTTGGCTATTTGTGCACCTACTCGATCCCATCCTACTTTGATATCATAAAAGAGAGGAACATTGGATTAATTCATTACTACGCCTTTTGAGGTTTTATCATGTTGTTTAATGATACGTCCATTTTGCATCATGTTTTCTTACTATTATTTACAATGTTTTTATCCATAATAATGCCTTTTGGAGTAATTCTAATGCCTTTTCTCTCATAATTTGTAAGGAGCACACCAAGAGGGAGAATTCCAGCAGCTGGAAATCTGGACCTGGAAAAGCTACGCCAGACCACCTATTCTGCACAACTCCAAATGGGCTGAAACTTTACGGAGATCTTTTATGGAATATATAAGAAATATTGGAGCCAATAAGTACCAGAGGGGGGCCACCAGGTGGGCACAACCCACCTGGGTGCGCCAGGCCCCCCTGGCGTGCCCTGGTGGGTTGTGGCTTCCTCGGCCCACCTCTAGTGCCCGTCTTCTAGTATATAAGTGGTTTTGACCTAGAAAAAAATCAAAACAATACTTTCGGGACGGAGCGCCGCCGTCTCGAGGCGGAACTTGGGCAGGAGCACTTTTGCCCTCCGGCAGAGTGAATCTGCTGGGGGAAGTTCCCTGCCGAAAGGGCAAATCATCGTCATCATCATCACCAACAACTCTCCCATCTTGGGGAGGGCAATCTCCATCAACATATTCACCAGCACCATCTCATCTCAAACCCTAGTTCATCTCTTGTATTTAATCTTGTTACCGGAACTACAGATTGTTGCTAGGCGGTGACTAGTAGTGTTGATTACATCTTGTAGTTGATTATTATATGGTTTATTTGGTGGAATATTATATGTTAAGATCCATTATGCATATTAATACCCCTCTGATCTTGAGCATGATTATTACTTCTGAGTAGTTACTTTTGTTCTTCAGGTCACGAGATAAATCATGTTACAGGTAATCATGTGAATTTGATATGTGTTCGATATTTTGATAGTATGTATGTTGTGATTCCCTTAGTGGTGTCATGTGAACGTCGACTACATGACACGTCACCATATTTTGGCCTAAGGGAATGCATTGTGGAGTAGTAAATAGATGGTGGGTTGCGAGAGTGACAGAAACTTAAACCCCAGTTTATGCACTATTCCATAAGGGGTCGGTTGGATCCTAGAATTTAATGCTATGGTCAGGATTTATCCTTAATACTTTTCTTGTAGTTGCGGATGTTTGCGGGAGGGTTAATAATAAGTAGGATGTTTGTTCAAGTAAGAGCATCACCTAAGCACCGGTCCACCCACATATCAAATTATCAAAGTAGCAAACACAAATCAAACCAACATGATGAAAGTGACTAGATGAAATTCCCGTGTACCCTCAAGAACGCTTTGCTTATCATAAGAGACCGTTTTGGCATGTCCTTTGCCTCAAAAGGATTGGTCTACCTTGCTGCATACTTGTTACAATTATCGTTATTTGCTCGTTACAGATTATCTTGCTACCAAACTACTCGCTACTTACAATTTCAGCACTTGCAGACAATACCTTACTAAAAACTACTTGTCATTTGGTTCTGCCCCTCGTTGGGTTTGACACTCTTACTTATCGAAAAGAGCTACAATTGACCCCTATACTTGTGGGTCATCAAGGCTATTTTCTGGCGCCGTTGCCGAGGAGTGAAGCACTTCTGGTAAGTGGAATTTGGTAAGGAAACATTTATATAGTGTGCTGAAATTTATTGTTACTTGTTACTATGGAAAACAATCCTTTGATGGGTATGTTCGGGGTATCTTCACCTCGTACGGAACCACAATTAATTGCCCCTCAACCTACAACACCTACTAAAAATATTGAATATGAAATTCCTTCGGGTATGATAGAACAACTACTAGCTAATCCTTATGCAGGAGATGGAACCGAACATCCTGGTATGCACTTGATACATGTGGAACAAATTTGTGCATTGTTTAAGCTTGCAGGTTTACCCAGGAATGAAGTTATGAAAAAGGTTTTCCCTTTATCTTTGAAGGGAAAAGCATTGGCATGGTATAGGCTATGCAATGATATTGGATCGTGGAATTCGAATTGTTTGAAATTGGAGTTTCACCAAAAAAATTATCCTATGCATCAAGTTCACCATGATCGAAATTATATATATAATTTTTGGCCTCGTGAAGGAGAAAGTATCGCTCTAGCTTGGGGGAGGCTTAAGTCAATGTTATATTCATGCCCCAATCATGAGCTCTCAAGAGAAATTATTATCCAGAATTTCTATGCTCAGCTTTCTCCTAATGATCAAACCATGCTTGATACTTCTTGTGCTGGTTCTTTTATGAAGAAGAATATTGAATTCCGGTGGGATCTTTCGGAAATAATTAAATGCAACTCTGAAGATTTGGAACTCAATGAAGGTAAAGAGTCAGGGATAAAGCTTAAGTATGATTGTGTTAAATCTTTTATGGATACCGATGCTTTTCAAAAGTTTAGCACTAAATATGGACTTGACTCTGAGATAGTAGCCTCCTTTTGTGAATCCTTTGCTACTCATGCTGAACTCCCTAAAGAGAAGTGGATTAGATATCAACCACCTATTAAATAAGAAATTAAAGAACCGGTATCAGTTACAGAAGAAACTATACTTTATAATGTTGATCCAGTTGTTTCTACTGCTTATTTTGAGAAACCTCCTTTTCCTGTTAGGATAAAGGAACATCCTAAAGTTTCGACTATGGTTAACAAAAGCTCTGTTAGAACACCTAAACCAGATGAACAAATTAGAGTTGAACCTAATATTGCTATAGTTAAAGATCTATTGGAAGAAGATGTGGGTGGGCATGTTATCTACTTCTGTGAAGAAGCTACTAGAATTGCTAAACCTGATGGAAAAGATAAACATAGACCTGTTGTTGGCATGCCTGTCATTTTAGTTAAAATAGGAGATCACTGATATTATGGTTTATGCGATATGGGTGCTAGTGTGAGTGCTATTCCTCACAAGTTATATCAAGAAACTAGGGAGGACATATCACCTGTTGAGATAGAGGACATAGATGTTACTATTAAACTTGCAAATAGAGACACTATATCACCAGTTGGGATTGCCAGAGATGTTGAAGTCTTGTGTGGGAAAACAAAATATCCTACCGACTTTCTTGTTCTTGGTGCCCCACCTGATGACTTATGTCCCATTATCTTTGGTAGACCATTCTTGAACATCGTTAATGCTAAGATAGATTGCCAGAAACAAACAGTGGGTGTTAGGTTTGGTGATGAGTCTCATGAGTTTAATTTTTCCAAGTTTAGTAGAATTTATAATGAAAAAGAATTGCCTAGTAAGGATGAATTCATTGGTCTTGCTTCTATTTCTGTGCCACCTACTGATCCTTTAGAGCAAAACTTGCTAGACCATGAGAATGATTTACATATGCATGAAAGAAATGAAATAGATAATATTTTCTTTGAACAATGTCCTCTGCTTAAACACAATTTGCCTATTGAAACTCTTGGAGGTCCTCCTCCACCTAAAGGTGATCCTGTGTTTGAATTAAAACAATTGCCAGACACTTTAAAATATGCTTATCTTGATGAAAAGAAGATATATCCTGTTATTATCATTGCTAGCCTTTCAGAACACGAAGAAGAAAGATTATTGAAAGTTCTAAGGAAGCACCTAGCTGCTATTGGATATACCCTTGATGATTTAAAGGGCATTAGTCCCACTCTATGTCAGCACAAAATTAATATGGAACCTGATGCTAAACCAGTTGTTGATCACCAACGTCGGTTAAATCCAAAGATGAAAGAGGTGGTAAGTAAGGAAATATTAAAACTTCTGGAAGCAGGTATAATCTATCCTATAGTTGATAGTAGATGGGTAAGTCATGTTCATTGTGTCCCTAAGAAAGGAGGTATAACTGTTGTTCCTAATAATAGGAATGAACTTATTCCACAAAGAATTGTTACAGGCCATAGAATGGTAATTGATTTTAGGAAATTAAATAAAGCTACTAGAAAAGATCATTACCATGTACCTTTTATTCACCAAATGCTTGAAAGATTATCTAAGCACACACATTTTTTTCCTTGATGGATATTCTGGCTTCTCGCAAATACCTATTTCTCAACCTGATCAAGAAAAGACCACTTTTACTTGTCCTTTTGGAACCTATGCTTATAGATGTATGCCTTTTGGTTTATGTAATGCACCTGCTACCTTTCAAAGATGTATGATGGCTATATTTTCTGACTACTGTGAAAAGATTGTTGAGGTTTTCATGGATGACTTTTCTATTTATGGGAAGTCTTTTGACGATTGTTTAAGCAATCTTGATCAAGTTTTGTAGAGATGTGAACAAAAAAATCTTGTCCTGAATTGGGAGAAGTGCCACTTTATGGTAAATGAAGGCATTGTCTTGGGTCATAAAATTTCTGAAAAAGGTATTGAAGTGAACCAAGCTAAGGTTGATGCTATTGAGAAAATGCCATGTCCCAAGGACATCAAAGGTATTCATAGTTTCCTAGGTCATGCTGGTTTCTATAGGAGATTTATCAAAGACTTTTCTAATATCTCTAGGCCACTCACTAATATTTTGCAAAAGGATATTCCTTTTGTCTTTGATGATGATTGTCTTGAGGCCTTTGAAACACTCAAGAAAGCTTTAATTACTACACGTGTAGTTCAACCACTTGATAGAAATTTGCCTTTTGAAATTATGTGAGATGCTAGTGATTATGTTGTTGGTGCTGTTCTAGGACAAAGAGTTGATAAGAAATTGAATGTTATTCATTATGCTAGTAAAACTCTAGACAGTGCCCAAAGAAATTATGCTACTACTGAAAAAGAATTCTTAGCAGTTGTGTTTGCTTGTGATAAGTTTAGACCTTATATTGTTGATTCCAAAGTAACTGTTCACACAGACCATGTTGCTATTAAATATCTTATGGAAAAAAGATGCTAAACCTAGACTTATTCGTTGGGTTCTCTTGTTACAGGAATTTGATTTGCATATTATTGATAGAAAAGGAGCTGAGAACCCCGTAGCTAATAACTTGTCTAGGCTTGAAAATGTGCTTGATGACCCACTTCCTATTGATGATAGTTTTCCTGATGAGCAGTTAGCTGCAATAAATGTTGCTAATGGTACTCCTTGGTATGCTGACTATGCTAATTATGTTGTTGCTAAATATCTGCCACCTAGCTTTACGTATCAACAAAAGAAAAAAAATTATTCTATTATTTAAGACATTACTTTTGGGATGACCCACATCTTTATAAAGAAGAACTAGATTGTATTATTAAATGTTGTGTACCTGAGCATGAATAGGGACAAATCCTATGAAAATGTCACTCCAAAGCTTATGGAGGACATCTGAAAGTGCAACTATTCCTGGGTGGTTTTGGTAATTCCTAACAACATATAGCTTATTGAGCTAATACTATTTCAAGATAAATATTTCAGGAAAGCTCAATGATTGGCATGGCATGGATTAGAAATGTGGAGCCCTCAAAATGCTAAGGACAAAAGATTGGCTCAAGCTCTAAAGCTCAAGACTCTACATTTTACCTTTTAGTGATCCAAGATCACATTGAGTCCATAGGAAAAGCCAATACTATTAAAAGGGGGTGAGGTGTTGCTTAATGGATTACTTGCTCAAAATGCTTAGTGATATGCTCCAAAATCCTCAACCACTTTCTCATATCCACATATGTCCTAAACCAAAAGTCAAACTTGGCCCCACCGAAACTTTCCATCCGGCGCCACCGAGTTCAGTTGACATAGCCAGTGCCACAAAACCCTAGTCACTTCGGTCTCACCGATAGGGATCTCGGTCTCACCGAGATGGGATTGCAAACTCTCTGTTTCCTTTCGTAACATCTTGGTCTAACCGAGATGAGCGATCGGTCCCACCGAGTTCGCAATGCAAGCTCTCTGTTTCCCCTTTGTAATGTTTCGGTCCAACCGAGATGAGCGAATTGGTCCCACCGAGTTTGCCTAACCAACTCTTTGTTTTCTTATTAGCAAAATCGGTCCCACCGAGTTTGTGTAATCGGTCCCACCAATATTACGTTATGCCCTAACCCTAATGACATCGTTCCCACCGAGTTGACGGGTCGGTCCCACCGAAAATCCTAACATTTACATTTTGAACTGAATCGATCTAACCAAGTTTTCTAATTCGGTCCCACCGAGTTTGGTGAATTGTGTGTAAAAGTTAGATTTTGTGTGGAGGCTATATATACCCCTCCACCCACTCTTCATTCATGGAGAGAGCCATCAGAACATGCCTACACTTCCATCATACATTTTCTGAGAGAGAACCACCTACACTTGTGTTGAGGTCAAGATATTCCATTCCAACCACATAAATCTTGATCTCTAGCCTTCCCAAGTTGCTTTCCACTCAAATCATCTTTCCACCAAATCCAATCCTATGAGAGGGAGTTGAGTGTTGGGGAGACTATCATTTGAAGCACAAGAGCAAGGAGTTCATCATCAACACACCGTCTATTACCTTTTGGAGAGTGGTGCCTCCTAGATTGGTTAGGTGTCACTTGGGAGCCTCCGTCAAGATTGTGGAGTTGAACCAAGGAGTTTGTATGGGCAAGGAGATCGCCTACTTCGTGAAGATCTACCCTAGCGAGGCAAGTCGTTCGTGGGCGATGGCCATGGTGGGATAGACAAGGTTGCTTCTTCGTGGACCCTTCGTGGGTGGAGCCCTCCGTGGACTTGCGCAACCGTTACCCTTCGTGGGTTGAAGTCTCCATTAACGTGAATGTACGATAGCACCACCTATCAGAACCACGCCAAAAATCTCCGTGTCTACATTGCGTTTGCTCCCTTCAAACTCCTCCCTTTACCTTCATGTGCAATATTTTACATTCCGCTGCTATACTCTTAGACTTGCATCTGTAGGTTGTTTACTTGACTTGTGCTAAGTTGTTAAAATCTACCAAGACTTAAAATTGGGAAAAGGCTAAATTTTTATTTTGTCAAGTAGTCTAATCACCCCCTCTAGACACACTTTCGATCCTACAACATCATGCTGGAGATAGAACTGCTCACAAGATATTGCAATCTGTATTTTATTGGCCTACTCTCTTCAAGGATGCCAGTAAGTTTGTCTCTTCTTGTGATGAATGTCAAAGAATAGCTAATATCGGTAAGCGTCAAAAAATGCCTATGAATTATTCACTTGCTGTTGAACCTTTTGATGTTTGGGATTTGATTACATGGGACCTTTTCCTTCCTCTAATGGGTATACACATATTTTGGTTGCTGTTGATTATGTTACTAAATGGGTAGAAGCTATTCCAACTAGTAGTGCTGATCACAACACCTCTATTAAAATGCTTAAGGAAGTTATTTTCCCAAGGTTTGGAGTCCCTAGATATTTAATGATTGATGGTGGTTCACACTTTATTCATGGTGCTTTCCGTAAAATTCTTGCCAAGTATGATGTTAACCATAGAATTGCATCACCCTATCATCCTCAGTCTAGTGGTCAAGTTGAACTTAGCAATAGAGAAATAAAATTAATTTTGCAAAAGACTGTCAATAGGTCCAGGAAGAATTTGTCTAAGAAATTAGATGATGCACTTTGGGCTTATAGGACAACATATAAAAATCCTATGGGTATGTATCCTTATAAAATGGTTTATGGAAAGGCTTGTCATTTGCCTCTTGAGTTAGAACATAAAGCATGCTGGGCAGTTAAAGAACTCAATTATGATTTCAAACTTGCCGGTGAAAAGAGGTTATTTGATATAAGCTCATTAGATGAATGGAGAACCCAAGCATATGAAAATGCAAAGTTATTCAAAGAAAAAGTTAAAAGATGGCATGACAAAAGAATTCAAAAGCGTTAGTTTAAAGTCAGAGAATATGTTCTTTTGTACAACTCTCCTTTCATATTCTTTGCAGGAAAACTCCTCTCCAAATGGGAAGGCCCCTATGTCATCGAGGAGGTTTACCGATCCAGTGCCATCAAAATAAATAATTCTGAAGGTACTAACCCGAAGGTTGTCAATGGACAACGAATAGAGCATTATATCTCATGTACGCCTATTAATGTTGAAAGCAATATTATCCAAACTTTGACACCAGAAGAATACATAAAAGAGTCCTTCCGGAACACTCCAGAATTGTCAAAATAAGGAGGTACGTAGTGCGATAAGCAAATGGACTCCAAAAAATCCGCAAAAATATGTTTCATCAATTTTGGAATATTTTGAAAATTTGGAAATAAAGAAACTTCCAGGAAGCGTCCCCTGGTGGGTATGCCTGGCGCGCCCAGGTGGGTTGTGCCCACCTGGGACACCTCCCGTACTCTGTTTTATTCTATATGCTTATCCTCCAAGATAAAAAATCTATATATACTTCCCGAACATGTTAACCACCGTATCATGAAGAAAATCCTCTGTTTTCTTTTCTTTCTGTTCCTGGTCAGATTTGTCAAGCTAGGCATCATGTCTTCCTGCTCCTCCAACCACATGGAAGAAGATGCTTGACTAATGAAGACCGAGACGAAGAGGGAGGAGGCTATAGACGTAATCAAAGGAGGACAAGACCTCTTCTTCATCACCGCCACCATCTTCTTCATCACCAGAGGATAAATGAGTATCGGGTATGGGCACTGCCCTTGGCTTCCGCCAAGCTTGGGGGAGGTGCCCCGGTATCGTATCATCCCACTATCTTTTGCTTTTATTTATCTTAGTTCAATATTTTGCTTTAGATGAAATAAAGTTTAGTTCGATCCTTTTCTTGTTAGAGAGTTTGCTTAGTGACCTATCCTTATAATTAAGTGCAAGTTATATAATAAAGTTTAGTAGGAGCTTTTGTTTTCATTACTTTCATGTTGCAAATAAAGAAACGAAATAATAAAGAAAAGAAACAAGAAAGAAATAAATAAAGAAAGGATAGAGATAACAAAAAGATTATACACTAATCCTATGGTAAGTGATAGCACCACATAAGGAAAAGTATAAGTAAGAAAATTTTATTAGAGATTAACAAACATAGCATTAGTCAATGATGCAACTCATGAAAGAATTAATAAGGGAAGAGAAGATTCACATATAGATATACTATCCTAGAAATCTTTTGTGATTGTGAGCCCTCATCAAAATATTATATGCCAAAATTGTTGACGTTGGACAAGGAAGACAACTTAATTGTTTATGTTTGTTTATGTTCACATAGAAGTCATATTGTCATAGATCCTTTAACATGTGATGCTTGCCCCCTATCTTTGCTAGCCAAAAATTCTGTACTAAGTAGAGATACTACTTGTGCATCCAAAAATCCTTAAACCCAAATCTTTTTCAAGTGCCCACCATACCTAGCTACGGATTGAACAAGATCCCTCAAGTAAGTTGTCATCGGTGCAAAGAGGCAATAAAAAATTGCTTCTAAATATGTGAGATCTTTTAGTGCAAGAGAAAATTGAGCGTTGCACGAACTTGGATGATAACGAATAAAAGCGACAGAGTGCATAATAAAGGTTGTCATCTTAAGGGGCAATGTAATGTGACGTTCTTTTGCATTAAGGGGTTGAGCATGCAAAAAATAAGTGCATGGCAACCTCTGCTTCCCTCTTTGAAGGGCCTATCTTTTACTTTTATGCAAAGAGTCAAAGTTTTTGTCTCTATTCCTTTTCTTTTTCTTTTTGGCCAGCATCATGTGGTGAGGAAAGATCTAGGCACATATGTCCAGTTGAATATAGATGGCATGAGTTATTAATGTTGACATCACCCTTGAGGTGAGTATGTTGGGAGGCAAAATCATAAGCCCCTATCTTTCTGCGTGTCCGGTTGAAACGTTTTGTTCATGGGTACAAGGTGAGTGTTAGCAATCATAGAATACTATATGATGGTTGATTATGTGGACTTTCTTTAAAGGCTCTGACACATGACTCTTCCTGAAAAGATGATGAATTGTAGTTACAAAGTTTACTGAGAACATAGTTTGTTGGTTTCTAATAGAGTTTTTGCTTTATACTTCAATTGTGTGATAAACTATTACTTATTCATGAGAAGTATATGATGCAAGTTCTATGATAGAAGTCCTATGTTTAATTTTGTTGCTATTATAATAATCAACATGATGCTTCTATGTCCGTATTTTGTTTTTATCGACACCTCTCTCTCTCTCTCTCAAAGCATGTGGACATGTTTTTCGATTTCGGTCTTCGCTTGAGGACAAGCAAGGTCTAAGCTTGAGGGAGCTGATGCGTCCATTTTGCATCATGTTTTCTTACTGTTATTTACAATGTTTTTATCCATAATAATGCTTTTTGGAGTAATTATAAAGCCTTTCTCTCATAATTTGCAAGGAACACACCAAGAGGGAGAATTCCAGCAGCTAGAAATCTGGACGTGGAAAATCTACGTCGGGCCACCTATTCTACACAACTCCAAATGGGCTGAAACTTTACGGAGAATTTTTATGGAATATATAAGAAATATTGGAGCCAATAAGTACCAGAGGGGGCACCAGGTGGGCACACCCCACCTGGGTGCGCCAGGCCCCCCTTGCGTGCCCTGGTGGGTTGTGGCCTCCTCGGCCCACCTCCGGTGCCCATCTTCTGGTATATAAGTGGTTTTTACCTAGAAAAAAAATCAAAACAATACTTTCGGGACGGAGCGCCGCTGTCTCGAGGCGGAACTTGGGCAGGAGCACTTTTGCTCTCCGCGGAGCGATTCTGCCGAGTGAACTTCCCTCCTGGAAGGGGAAATCATCGTCATCATCATCATCACCAACAAGTCTCCCATCTTGGGAAGGGCAATCTCCATCAACATCTTCACCAGCACCATCTCATCTCAAACTCTAGTTCATCTCTGGTATTCAATCTTGTTACCGGAACTATAGATTGTTGCTAGTGGGTGACTAGTAGTGTTGATTACGTCTTCTAGTTGATTACTATATGGTTTATTTGGTGGAAGATTATATGTTCGGATCCATTATGCATATTAATACCCCTCTGATCTTGAGAATGATTATTATTTGTGAGTAGTTACTTTTGTTCTTGAGGTCACGGGATAAATCATGTTACAAGTAATCATGTGAATTTGATATGTGCTCAATATTTTGATAGTATACATGTTGTGATTCCCTTATTGGTGTCATGTGAACGTCGACTAGATGAAACTGCACCATATTTGCGCCTAAGGGAATGCATTGTGGAGTAGTAAATAGATGGTGGGTTGCGAGAGTGACAGGAACTTAAACCCCAGTTTATGCACTATTCCGTAAGGGACCGATTGGATCCTAGAATTTAATGCTATGGTTAGGATTTATCCTTAATACTTTTCTCGTAGTTGCGGATGCATGCGGGAAGGTTAATCATAAGTAGGAGGTTTGTTCAAGTAAGAATAGCACCTAAGCACCGGTCCACCCACATATCAATTTATCAAAGTAGCAAACACAAATCAAACCAACATGATGAAAGTGACTAGATGAATTTCCCATGTACCCTCAAGAACAGTTTTCTTATCATAAGAGACTGTTTTGGCCTGTCCTTTACCTCAAAAGGATTGGTCTACCTTGATACTTTTTACAATTATCATTACTTGCTCGTTACAGATTATCTTGCTACCAAACTACTCGCTACTTACAATTTCAGCACTTGCAGACAATACCTTATTGAAAACTACTTGCCATTTCCTTCTGCTCCTTGTTGGATTCGACACTCTTACTTATCAAAAAGAGCTACAGTTGACCCCTATACTTGTGGGTCATCATTTAATGTTGGAAGTGGCACCAGTGAAAGTATAATCCTTACACCTCATTCCCAAGCATTGAGACATCGTTTCACTCACTTTTACTAATGTTTTCCCTGATGTCCTATTTTATTTGGAAAAATACAAAATATTGATACCATCCAAGCTATAAACCTATCACCCAAGTTACCAATCTCTTCGCCAAACTAGTGCACCTACACAATTAACAATTGTATTGGGTGTATTGGGGACACAAGAGAATACTTGTATTTGTTTGCAGGGGTATTTGAGAGGACTACTTTCAACCCTACATATACAGCGGATTGATAAATCTTAGGTCATCCATTTGAGTGAAATTTTTCGTTGTCCAACAATCCTCTCCCTTTGGAGGCCCAACATAGTATTCAAGAATATAAGTGTGTAGAAGACATCAGTTATCAAGCCTAGCATTGGTGCACGTCGGTCCTAAACAAACGGTTTTAACCCCTTTCCGCGACAGCATAAGGAACCGTCTCCATGTGAGTGTGGGCAATAGGGGGGTCCTTCCCACATGACCCAGAAACCGTCGAGTATAGGGAGCCTTGATGCATATAGTTGTCCCTATATAACCGTTTCCGATATCTCGAATATCCCAAATGCTTTATCCTTGCCACTCGTTTGTGCTCACATTGCCATCGCAGTCAGAGTTTTTTGGTTCTGCCTAAAACCAGGCAGATTCCAAACACGGCAGTTTTCTAGGCAGATTCTAGGCACGGGAGATTTACGATGCCGAGAACATCACAAACAGTTCATGATTATAAACCGTGTATGATAGGTAGACAATCACACACATTTAGTTTTCCCGCACTGTATGTGATAGTGTCTGACATCACACACGCTTTGCAAACCGCAACTATGTGCATGCTTGCACACATTTCCTCTCTGTTAACCATCTTGGATTATGGTGTATATCGCAAATGTTTGTGTTTTACCAACCGTGTGTGCCATAATGACCTGCACAACATAATTTTGCCCTAATTTAATTGCTACTATTTGAAATTGTACCTAATTTAAACTAGAAAGTAGGCTATAGCTTTATTCATATCCATCAGGTTCAAACAACCAATGCATTATTTGATTCATAGGTACATATGTTTAAGAATTACAGAAGCACCAAATAAAGAATGATTCACAAGTACATATGTTCTATACTTGTACTATTACAAATGGTAAAGAAAGAGGCAACAGACATTCCAGGTGCTGAACAAGGTGAAGCGGAATGGCCCTATTGTGCTCTCTTGGATGGAGAAGGCATGCAGGACTCTAGTCCAACCCCTAGTGATGGTTGGCCGCCAATCATGCAGTTTGAGAGGTAATCTTGAGTAAACTGCTTTATGATCCACTGCAAAATAAAATGATTAAGATATTGTCATCTAACACAACTCATTATGGGCAGTAAAAAGAAGGCTATAGGGTTCTCTCTTACCATCCCGCAGTTCACTGTTGTCTTGCATAAAGTGTAAACAAATAGTTCGATTAAAATCTTTTGACCCATTTTAGTAACAATCTTTACCAGTTTCCTCACTTGATGTTGGTTCATGAATATCTCATTGCCCCATGTGCAGAACGGGTCAAAGCATGGATCTTTGGCAATGATATATGTACCTAAAAGCACCAACTTAATATTAAGCTAAACAACAATTGAAAAATGTTGTAGTACAACACTCCATCCATCCCATTATATAAGATTTTATTACATGTATATCTAGACATCATCAGAACATTAAGGTAACACTCTTCCTTGTTGCTATGTAGTCTGGGATTGCATATTTAGTCATTCAGTACAATGCATGTTGCTAAGCAACAATTGAAAAACGAAAAGGCATGTTAACTGCAATATCCTTAACAGCAACCAAATATCGTAATTCATAGTCGTATTGTTGGAACTGTTATTCATTAAATTGAACTGCACAGCAAATAGTTGCACATATAGAGCATCACATTCTGAAGAACTGAAATAAACAAGTCATAAGGACATCTCTAGGCGATCCTTAAAAAGTTACAGGACTAAAA